>NC_133377.1:1056232-1132411 GCF_049309525.1 Garra rufa | reverse complement strand
GGTTTAACAACAATGTATGAACATTGTTATTATAATATCAAAAAACAAGATTTGGGCAGCGTCAAGAGATGTACATTCTTCATCAGCTAAAGGTATTACAGTACGCTCTTACCTCAACATAACAACTTTGTCCTCCCTCCTACATAAATATGATTTCTAAAACATAACTTTCCTCCACGTAAACAGTGTGACTCAAAGTTTCTGCTATGAGCAATTGTTCCATGATTTAGCCAATCACATGGAAAATATGTAACTGCGCCTTTAACAAACGTGGAAACGCACCAATCAGCATCAAGAGGTGGGATTTATTAAATACATCCCAGTCCCTTCGTTTGCAAAAGATTATACGCGGAATGAGCTATCAATACGGTCAGGTAAAGTCTGTCTTCCGGGTTTAGCTATTTTGAATTTATATGTATGTTTTATATTTATATGGCTCTTGTATATTTGTCGTATGGTCTAAACTTATTGTACACAGAAATTATACACAATTTGGATCGCATAATCTCGTAAGCTTTGTAGAAACAGTCATTTTATGCTAGTCTGTTAGCCCTGTAGCTAACCTGATGTAACGTTAACATATACGACTTAATTTTGTTCTTGTATTTGTTGATCCCGTGCTGTTCAGTTGTTTATCACATTACATAAAATAACCATATTTTGTACATCTTTATCTTCATAAATGTCATTACACAAAGATAAAAATATGAATGTGTGACTTTAGGATCTGTCATTCACAATTATGTCGTAACGTTTACAGTTGTGGGTACTGGAAAAAAATCACAATGAAAAAATATGAGTTTAAAAGTAAGCATTATTTTCTTTCGTAAAAAAACGAGAGAAGTCAAAAGTTACTAATCACTTTCATTGTATGGTAAAAAGGATGCAGTGAAAGTAAATGGTGACTGAATCTGTTATTCCTAAAATATTAAAATGTTAAATATTCGCGAAATAACAATAGTAACAATACAATATAAATAGAAAAATCCATAAGGGGGTAAGCAAATGATAACAGAATTTGTATTGTTACCTAAACTGTCCATTTAAATTGGTTATAATCCCATATATATTTATTTTTATGATGCATTTGCTTTTCTTCTAGACCACAGCTGGTTCTATGTTGGCGATGTTTCATTGCAGTTCAATGGTTCAGGTTACTCATGTTTATTGCAATATACAAACTTTTCATTATTTATTTTTTAAAGGGTTATCCGGGACCAGGTGGTAACGCTCCCCGACACCACCCTCCTCCAGGGGCACCTTATGGAGGTGGTCCTGCTGGTGGACAGTATGGTTCACCTTATGGCGGTGCCCCTCCAGGGCAACAGTATGGTGGAGGGGCTCCATACGGGTCTTATGGTCAACCTGGTCCAAGAGCGCCATACGGTGGGGGCCAAGCTCCAGGTGGTCCCTACGGAGGCTATGGACAACCCCAGGGTGGACCATATAGTCAGCAGACTCCTGCAGGTTAGAGACGTGTCTGTTTAAATTAATTTTGTTGAGTATCTTTTGTTGAGTAGTGTGTATACATACACAACCAGTCAAAAGTTTTTGGACAGTAAGATTTCTTCTGCTCACCAAGCCAGCATTTATTTGATCCAAATACAGCGAAAACAGTCAAATGTTTAAATATTTTTTACCATATAAAATTACTGTTTTCTATTTGAATAAGTTTTAAAATGTAATTTATTCCTGTGATTTCAAAGCTGAATGTTTAGCATCATTACTCCAGTCATGTGATCCTTCAGCAATCATTCTAATATTGAAATTTGATGCTCAAAAAAACATTTATTATTATTAGTAGTAGTAGTATTATTATGTTGAAAACAACTAAGTAGATTTTTTTTCCGGTTTCTCTGGTGAATAGAAAGATCAAAAGAACAGTATCTGAAATGGAAATCTTTTGTAACATTATAAATGTCTTTATCATAATTTTTGATCAATTTAAAGCATCCTAGCCAAATAAAAGTAATAATTGCTATAATTTCTCTCTAAAAGAAAAAAAAACTAAAAAACATTATATTGACTCCAAGATTTTGAATTGTATAGTGCAGAATGTTACCAAAGCTTTTTATTTCAGATAAATGCTAATCTTTGGATCTTTCTATTCATCAAAGGATTCTGAAAGAATGTACTGAATTCAAATAATGATAATACCAATAGTAAATATAGCTGCAAGCAGCAATTACGCGGCCAAACATTCAAAGGGGAAAATGAGGAGCTAAGGATGGCAGGAACAGAAAACCAACTGCAACAATATGTAAAAAGAAGACATTTTAGGATGATTTTAGTCAAAATGACAGAAAAAATGATGTAGAACGCCTACTGATATGATTTAATGACTTATTATATTTAACCAACAGGTGGCGCTGTTATGAAATCGATGTGGTGTGTTTAGTGTGAGGTGACAAAGGTACAATCAAAGTTTGGTGTCATTATGTCAAAGCTTTCCAGAGATAAAGCCTCAAAGTCATTTTGGCATCAAGCCTAATATTTGTAGAGGTGCTGTACGAAAACGGTTTCATCTATCAACATGAAATCCATAACTTTTTGTCAGCACAGTCTGAAGATGATCTGTTTCAATTTTGGTGAAAATCGGACAAACTGTCTAGGACGAGTTCGAAAAAGTAGGTTTTCAGCATAAATCAAAATGGCAGACAGGAAGTTTGGCCAACTGTGGCATAATTGGTATCTATGTTGTCAGTATGACCTGAGGAATATTTTGAGTCTACGTTCATTACAATAGGCTAATGCTATCTACAGTTATTAGCATTTTTGGAAACTTTATAATTAGTAGTTAATGAATAGTTTATTACGCTTGACCAATAGGTGGTGCTGTTACCAAATTGATGTGGTGTAACCAGTGTGAGGTGGTAATGCCCCATACAAAATTTGGTGCAAATATCTCAAAGCTTTGCAGAGATACAGCTTCAGATGCACTTTGGAATCTTTTCAGCAAATTCGTTGATGCGTTTAACGAAAACCGTTTCGAATATCAGCACGAAATCCATAACTTTTTGTCAGCATGGTCTGAAGATGATCTGAGTCAAATTTGGAGGAGTTTGAAAAAGTAGGTTTTCAACATGAATCAAAATGGTGAACAGGAAGTTTGGCCAATTTTGGCATAATTGGTATCAATGTTCTCGGCCTGACCCAAGGAATATTTTGAGATCACTCTCATTACAATAAGCCATTTTTCTCAGAAGTTATTAGCATTTTTCTAAATTTCTTTATAACTTTTGACCACAAGGTGGTGCTGCCACCAAACTTTTTGAGTACAGGCAGGGCATGGTGCCAAAGATATATACCGAGTTTCGTAACGATACGTCAATGCTTTCATAAAATACAGCATTTTATAACAAAATTCAAAATGGCCGACGCCCAAAATAACTGACATGGGAAAATTGGATATGGTTTGACTCGGCATGTCCTTCCGAAACTAACGAGACCAGTTTCGAGATTTTTGGCCAAACCATTGAGCAGTTATAAGCAAAAATAGCCAATTTTCATATCTCCTGACCACTAGGTGGCACTGTGACGAAACACTGCAAAAAACTAAATCTTACGATTTTTTAATTTTGGTATTCATTCGACTCGGCATGACCCAAGGAGTCAGGGAAAATAGAATTTAGATTTTGTGGCTTACGGTTCAAAAGTTATTAGCAAAAAGAAAGTGCAACTTTGGACAAGTGCTGGCGCTAGAGAGTTTGAGTTAGAGACTCTAAATTGGCTATGGTGACATTTCAGATTGTCCTCTATCAGTGTGCCAAATTACACAACTTTCCCGCAATCGGTTCTATGGGCTGCCATAGACGCAATGGCGGAAGAAACGGAAGAAGAAGAAGAACGCCAACGGATACAATAGGTGCCTACGCACCTTCGGTGCTTGGCCCCTAATAATAATAAATGTTTCTTGAACAGCAAATCAGCATATTAAAATGATTTCTGAAGGATCATGTGACACTGAAGACTGGAGTAATGATGCTAAAAATGTAGCTTTGATCATAGGAATAAATTACATTTTAAAATATATTCAAATAGAAAACAGTTATTTTAAATGGTAAAAATATTTCTAAATGTTACTGTTTTGCCTTTGCTTTGGATCAAATAAATGCAGGCTTGGTGAGCAGAAGAGTCCTCTTAAAAAAAAAACTGGTAGTGTATACATACATAAATAATTTATATATGTGGGTGTGTATATTTGCAGTGTCCCCAAAAACAGGCAATGTTTTAAAATACTTTTTAGGGCTGGTATGCACATTACTGTTAAGATTTTTAGGGTCAGTGCTTTTTTTTTTTTTATAAATAAATTTTTTTTTCAGCAAGGACACAATAACTTGATTAAAAAAGTGACAGAACATACTTACATTGAAATATTTTCTATTTCAAATAAATGCTGTTCTTTTCTATTCATGAAAAGAATCCTTAAAAATGTACCACGATTTCCACAAAAATGTAAGCAGCATAGCTGCCATCACAGGAATAAATTGTTTTTAAATATTAAAATAGAAAACACTTATTTTAAATTGTAATAGTATTGACAATATTACGGTTTTGCTGTATTTTTAATCAGATAATGCATCCTTGGTGAGCTTCCTGACCCCAAACTTTTGAACTATAGTTTATATCATGTTATACTACAGGGCCGTTGAATGCTTGAATCTGATTGGCTGACGAACGTTCCAGAGGTGTGCATTATATTCAGGGAAACGCACGGCGAACGTAGTTCCAGGCAGCTTTAGACCGCAGTGCATGTCTATATCACTTCGCCATACGATTTCAGTTATTTCAAAGGTCCTTACAGCCCAAAACAGCAAAATAACTAAAACCCACAATGACACTGGCCAAACTAAATACAGTAAACATCAGGATAAACACGACAGATTATTTCCATGTTTTTTTCCACCATATATAACGTTTTATTATGTACGGAAAGCACTCTCGCCCTCTTCTCACTCACCTCACAGACGCACACACATAACAGTACAGTTTGCACTCGCGTTAGCATTCGCGCTAATGTTGTTAGCGCTGCTCTGACGATTAACGACTTAAAAACGACATGACAGCTCTCACGCGAGGAAACAACGGCGTGGTCTTGAAGAAAATGAACTTAAAGTTTAACTGTTAGTAGAGATGATGCTGCCAGTCACCCTTGAGAGACACAGACGTGAGAGAGGTAAAGTCATACACTTAGTTTCTCTCCCTTCTCTCTTTCCGTCTGTCTGCTTGTCTTTCGGTCTGTCTAAACTTCATTATTAACGGCATTATTTTGCTATTAACAGCCCAAGCTTCGTTACTAGTTCTAAAATGACGTTTTGGAACTAGCAACGAAGCTGTTGAATGAGCTGCGTAAGAAATTAATCCTACTCACAATAGTGTTTTAAGGATAAAAACCGGACGAATGTTTTGAAATATATCACTTGATCGATGTCTTGAGGTGTGGTAACTGTAGTATAAGCGGAATAATTGACTTCGGGCAGTAGAATTCTACGAAAATAATGCACACCCGAGGTGTAACGGCCACTCCGCTTCGCGTCGTGACCGCATCACCACCTCGGGTGTGCATTATTTTCTAAGAATTCTACGGCCCGTCGTCAATTATTCCTTACTTAATAACTTTTTGTTAATAGGCTTCCCACTTCCGTGGCTTTCAATATTGACTTAATTATATTTAATAATTCAAGCAAATAAATGTGATCTGATGGGAGTGTGAAAATGCATTTGAAAAAGTAGAGGGATAGGAGTGTGGAGTATATAACTTTTTTTTTTTTTTTTTTTTTTTTTTCATTTTTTATCAGAATGCTTCATACATCTGCAAATGCACTATAATAGATGTTGGTCCAGCAAGTGAATTTTTCCACATGGTCTCAGGAGTGGTAGGCTGCAGCTTCAGGCTGGTTTGACTGATGATGTCTGAGTGTCAGGGTTGGCAGCTGAGACAGCGCGAGCCGTCGCCGTTCCATCAGGCGTGCAGTGGCCGAGGGCTGTGAATAAAATACGAAAGATAGAAATTTATGAAGGTGCTGCACACAAGGTCCTTGATCCTCCTGCATTGCAGCTGTGTCATATGCCCCTCACTGAATGACTGATGCTGATAAACTGCAGGATGGCAGAAGCAGCTTGTTCTGATGTGGTACAAAATGTGCCCGTGGGAGAATTAGAGTGATGTGTGCGGTAATTCTGAGCGAAGGGGTTTGCGCGTATGTGTCCTTCCGCGTTTATGTCGGTAAGTATTCTGTAATGTCCTGTGGGAAAGGCTGTCAGATTCAAAGACTGTCCTCTGAACAGTGCTTATCCCTCCCGAGGGATACAGTGACCGTCTGCGCTTCGCCAAATTGCACAACTTATTCTTGTCCCTCTTGGGATCGAGACGACACATCGCTGACAACCAAGGCTTGTTCACATTGAACCCATTTCCAATATGTTTTTCAAACGTGACCTGTAGGACTGCTTGTCCTCATCATCGTCTCACTGTCATTTTGCAAGTAATGAACTTTTTTTGTGCATTTATGCGTATGCTGCATCCAAAGCTTCTTCATTCAATACATAGAAGAAGCCACATGTGCATATAAATGAGCTAATTCAGTCCTAGCTGTATAGACCAGGGTTATCAGTTACCAGAATTAAATCATAAAAACAGATAAAAAATGAGCATTTACCAAAATTTAAAAAAATGTAAAAATGCATTTAGATTTTTTAAAATTTTTCTTATTTTCTTTGAGTTGAAGTACTAAAATAGATCAAACTTAAAGGCTGTATCAGCGATTCTAGGCTAAAACATAAAGTGTCACATTCAGCTTACCTTTCTTCACGATCCGCTCGCTGCCTGCCCCATAAATTGGCTGTAAAAAAAACGCGTCTCTGTGGTCAGCCTAGGGTCCGAGATATGCCAAAAAACAATCGGTGCTATCAACCATTCCACATAGAAACAAACAGTGTTCCAACCAATCAGCGTCAGGGGGTTGGTGTTGTGGACTTTCGCTCCGCCTCCCTCACATCCCTGCACGAGTACGAAAGTCCACAACACCAACCCCCTGACGCTGATTGGTTGGAACACTGTTTGTTTTTCTGTGGAAAGGTTGGTAGCACCGATTGTTTTTTTGGCATATCACGGACCCTAGGCTGACCACAGAGACGTGTTTTTTTTTTTACAGCCGATTTATGAGGCAGGCAGCGAGCGGATCGTGAAGAAAGGACAGCTGAATGTGACACTTTATGTATAAGGGTTGAAATCGCTTATACAGCCTTTAATATAAAGCTATATAGACATATTTAAAAAATAATAATAATAACAGCATAGCTGTTTTCAGCTTAGAAGATAATAAAAAATGTTTATTAGAATGATTCTAATTTCTGATGAATCGTTCAAGATGGAAGTTTTTTCTCCAAATTGTGAGATATAAACTCGCAGTTCTGAAAAAAGTCTGAATTGTGAGTTTATATCGCAATTCTGACTTCATTTCTCATAATTCAGATTTTTCTCAAAATTGTGTGATATAAACTCGAAATTCTGACTTGTTTTCTCATAAATGCGAGTTATCTGCCTATTGTAACTTTTTTCTTGCGGTTGTGACTTTTTTTCTCGCAATTCTGACTTGTGTTAAAGTCAGAATTGTAAGATACAAACTCATAATTCTGAGAAGAAAAAGTCACAATTGTGAGATATAAACTCGCAGTTCTGAAAAAAGTCAGAGTTGTGAGTTTATATTGCAATTCGGACTTCATTTCTTAAAATTCGGACTTTTTTCTCAAAAATGGGGGATATAAACTCAAAATTCTGACTTGTTTTCTCATAAATGCGAGTTATCTGCCAATTGTAACTTTTTTCTTGCAGTTGTGCCTTTTTTTTCTTGCAATTCTGACTTAACTCACATTTGTGTGTTAGAAGGTCAGACTTGTAAGATACAAACTCACAATTCTGAGAAGAAAAAGTCACAAATGTGAGATAAACTTCCAGTTCTGAAAAAAAGGTCTGAATTGTGAGTTTATATCGCAATTCTGACTTAATTTCTCATAATTCTGACTTTTCTCTCCAGACTTTCTCTCACATTTGTGTGTTAGAAGGTCAGACTTGTAAGATACAAACTCACAATTCTGAGATATTGCAATTCTGACTATATTTGTCACAATTCTGACTTTTTTTTTTTTTTTTTTTTTTTCAAAATTGTGTGAATGTTCTGGTCTACTTTCTCTGGAGTAATGGCTGCTGAAAATTCATCATCACAGGAATAAATTATGTTTTAAAGTATATTAACATAGAAAACTTATTTTAAATTGTAATAATATTGACAACAGTGAATTTAACAAAAAAACGTAACATCTGATGTTAAAATGTAAGTTTTACTGTAACAGTCTCCCTTTAAATATTTAAGTCTGTTCAAGAATAATTTATGCAGTTTCCTTAAAAGAATTAAAAGTGCCACTTCATGTCAGTCCTTGTATTGGTAGAGGTTGGTAAGGGATTTAAAAAAATAATTAGTCTTTTAATCTTTTTTGGCATGGTTTCATTCCTAAATACTATTTAGACCTGTTGTTAACTATGGTTAAATGATTTGTTTTTGAACTGACTAAATCAACAGCGCATGAAGAAATGCATTGTATCTCACTAATGTAGTCTGTTTTCATGTTGCAGGTAACATTCCCCCCGGTGTGAACCCTGAGGCCTACCAGTGGTTTTGTACAGTGGATACAGATCATAGTGGCTACATTAATTCAAAAGAACTGAAGCAAGCACTCATGAATTCCAACAACTCAGCTTTCAATGAGGAAACCTGCATGATGATGCTCAGTGAGTGTTGCCATTGTTAACATAGCCCTCCTGATAGCTGTTAGGTTACTGAATGGATGCTTATATCACCATATAAATAAATAACAGAATGCTACAATGCAAGAATAGAAGTCATCTGATCACCTCTCCAGTGCCAAAGGAAACTTGAGCAAGAATCAGTGCTTTGTCTTCATTTCCAGATATGTTTGACAAGACCAAAACCGGACGTGTAGATGCATTCGGTTTCTCTGCACTGTGGACGTTTCTGCAGCAGTGGAGGGCAGTATTCCAACAGTTTGACCGGGACCGATCTGGATCAATTAACAGCAATGAGATGCACCAGGGTGAGTAAATTAAGGTCAAGAGGGAGATCCAAGATAACACTTTTGCAGTAAAGGCCACTTGTTCACACTGTTATGACAACAGTCACAAAGGACAGATTCCAGACTTCCCTTGCTATGCTGTGTTCAGGCTCCAAAATGTACTTGTTTGACATACCTGCCAGTGGTCGGTCATATTTGCTGGCCATAAATGTTTCTTACCGGTATTTAAACTGTATTTATACATAGTATATAGTATACATATTATGTAATTTAAAAATTATATAAAAATTTACATGTTGCACATTTCTGACACAAAAAAGTACAACATAAAGCAGTCTTCATTTTAGTTGTCTTTGACTAAAATATTAAGACATTCTAAACATTTTTTAATTTTACACACATGTACTGTATACAGTTCAAAAGTCTGAATGGTAGTGTAGACTTTTGACTGTTGTTGAAGTCTCTTATGCTCATCAAAGCTGTGGTTATCAAAAATGTTGAAAACAGTTGTGCTGCTATATATTTTTGTGGAAACTATTAATTTCTTTTATGAATAGAAGGTATTTTTTTTAACAATTGAACATTAGTGTATGCAAGCCCGTTTTCAAGAGATATAGGACTTTTTTTCTCCAAATTGCGAGATATAAACTTGCAATTTTGACTTGTTTTCTCGTAAATGCAAGTTATTTGCCGATTGTAACTTTTTTTCTTGCAGTTGTGACTTTTTTCTTGCAATTCTGACTTAATAACTGGCAATTGTGTGTTAGAAAGTCAGAACTGTGAGATACAAACACAGTACTGAGAAGAAAAAGTCACAATTGTGAGAAACTCACAATTCTGAAAAAATGTCTGAACTGTGAGTTTATATCGCAATTCTGACTTCATTTCTCATAATTCTGACTTTTTTCTCAAGATTGCGTGATATAAACTTGCAATTCTGACGAGTTGCAAGTTTTCTGCCAACTAACTTTTTTTTCTTGCAGTTGTGACTTTTTTCTTGCAATTCTGACTTAATAACTGGCAATTGTGTGTTAGAAAGTCAGAATTGTGAGATATAAACTAGGGATGCACAGAATATTCGGCCACCGAAAATTTGCGTTTTCGGCCAAAAGACTTTTATCACCGAAACAACACGGCCGAAACAGTATGTTGACGCAAACAGAAACCGCAGCCTGCACGTGCTTGAATGGATATCACACAAGCAACAGGAAAACTGCGCAATATGTGAAAGCGAAAGTAAAAACTGACAGTGCTTTCAGCATCTGACGTGCATTCTCTCAGAGACAATGAGAGATAATTATGCTTCATATACTGACATTAATTTAGTCCCCTAATATTTTTCTTGTTCCCGAATATGGTGGGAAAAAAATAAAAAGAAACATATTTTGTGTACAGTTTGTTTTTGAAAGCCGGTTCTTGAAATAAACCTCTTAATTTTCATTGATGACTGCACTGCAGAGTTATTAGGGGTTAAGAAAGTCTTAATTATGATTTCAGGTGGTCTTAAATGTGGGGACTGAAAGACAAGAATTGCGATGAAACTTCAAAAGGCTATTCATTGAATAAATATGAGCGCTGCACGTTTCAAAGTCATTTACTGCACTGCTTTGTGTACCATTCTGATAGCGCCTCCTGCTGGAAAAGAAACACGTAGAGTTGTAAATGTGAACTGATGGATCCACAACATAATGTGTTATGAAAATGTAAACAATTTAAACAAAGGCTGTAAAATATATGTAGATGTTATTTAAGTAATAATACTTGATTGATAATAATTGTTTAAATTAATATAATTGATTTATTCTTTGAAACTTTAATATTAATTTATGCAATTGCAATGCCTTGATATTAGTAAGATTAGTACACGGTCATAGCCATAAATGCAATGTTACTAATAATTGGCATAATTCTTTCGGTGTTTCGGTTTTCAGTTTTCGGCCTTGGTTTCCTCTTTTTCGGTTTTCGGTTTCGGCCAAGAATTTTCATTTCGGTGCATCCCTAATATAAACTCACAGTTCTGAAAAAAAGTCTGAATTGTGAGGTTATATCTGACTATATATGTCACAATTCTGACCTTTTTTCTCAAAATTGGGTGATATAAACTTTTTTCCTAGCAAATGCAAGTTTGTATCTGCCAATTGTAAATTTCTTTCTTGTAGTTGTGATAAACTCGCAATTACGAGTTATAATTGTTTGTTTTAAATATAATTTTAATATAATTCTAAGGGAGGGGGGAGACAATGGGCCTCACTCATGAAACTTGCAAAATATATAAGTAAATTCTAAGTAATTTGCACGTAAAACAGTCCTTCACGAAGTGTCCAGAAACGCAGTGGAATATTCTGGTCTAATTTCTCAGGTTTTCTCCAGTATCGTTTTATTCGTATGTGTCACTTAGTAACAGTGTTACTTTTGAGTTCTTGCTGTGCTGTATCAAGGCTTGGTCAGTTTGTTAATCACAACCTGAATGTAACCACAGGAAGTTTTCACTGCTTTCATCAGCTGTGTGTATTTGTATGTGTATTTCCTCAAATCATTTTTTAAGTGATTCACATAACATATCACTTATCTTTGGAATTTTCAAAGATATGTTTACTGATCATAGTTCCAGGAATTTGCACAATAGACACAACACAATTACATGAATTAGTCAAATTTTCAGGGAAAAAAACATTTGGTTAAATATAGAAGGGTTCAGTGAAACACACAAGATGTAGCAGTCACAAAAGCAAAGAAAAAACAGTTGCTGAGCTTGTTCTCTCTGCCGTGAACCCCTTTTTTCATCTATTGAATACGCCATTATTTGTAGGGCTGAGACGTCATGAAAAATTGCTCTTAAAATAACCTCAAAATTGTGGCCTTTATCTTCCAGTGTCTTTTTTATAGCCATTGATTTTGTCTGCCAGAGCAATATTTCACCTGCAGAGGTAGTTGAAGCCATTATAAAGATGTGAATAGGCCTGAAAGTGTATGGATGATTACTTGTGAGCGACAGAGTGTTGAAAACATGGTGGAAAAGTCTTTCTACATTGTTAATATCAAAACTCTTTCACTTTTTTTGCTGTCTCATTTAGGAAACATAAACCTTTGCGTAAAACCAGAGGTTAGCAATGTAAGCATTCCCTGATATTTGTTTATGTATTTTTTTTTAAAAGAAATGAATACTTTTATTCAGCAGTGATGCATTAAATTGAACAAAAGTGGTTTCCACACACATATTAAGCAGCAATTGTTTCCATAATTGAAAATAATACAAAATGTAACTTGAGCAAATCAGCAGTTTAGAAAGATTTCTGAAGGACCATGTGACACTGAAGACTGGAGGAATGATGTTGAACATTTAGCTTTACCATCACATGAATAAATTATATTTTAACATATACAAAAAAAGAAAATGGTTATTAAAAATTGGAATCATATTACTGTTATACTATGTTTTTGATCAAATAAATTTAACCTTGATGAGGATGAGAACCAAAAAAATCAATCCCAAACTTTTGTAAATGTAATGTTGTGTTTTTTTTTTTTTTCCCCAGCATTATCTCAGATGGGCTACAATCTAAGTCCTCAGTTTATTCAAGAGCTGGTGAATCGTTATTCTGTGCGCAGTGTGAATGGGGTTCTCCAGTTGGACCGCTTCATTCAGGTGTGCACGCAGCTCCAGAGCATGACCCAGGCATTCCGCGAGAAAGACACCGGCATGACTGGCAATGTGAGGATGAATTACGAAGACTTCCTTTCTGGTGCCATTACCAGACTGATGTAAAGGGCCGCATCAGCAATTCAGAAGACGATCGGACTCTGAATGTACAGCATGACACCTTGCTCTCTCAACAGTGCCTTTCACTGCAGCTTAGCCTGAGTTTACCACATTTATTTACAAACTGCGTTCATTAAGCATCGCCAGCTTGCCAAATAAAACACTTTATTCCAAGAGATGAACATTGTGATATGGTCTGTAATGCAGTTACTCAAGACTAAACTAATGCCAAAACTATTAATTGTACATGTGAATAAAATGACATTAGCTATGCAACAAGCACTATTTACTTGTTAATGGGAGTATGATTGCTTTAGGGTTTCTTTGTTATAGTAAACTATTCTGTACTTATTGAATATTAGCCAAAATGCCTGGTTATGAATGATTGAAATGCAAATATATTTAGGTTTCCCTTCCCAACAAAATTGCTTTATGCTTTTTTTATAGTATTTATGCTCTCCTAACCCACCCCCACTTATATTTTTATGCTGCGTTTTGCTTACAATTAAACCGTTTTATTAAAATGATTTTTGTTGTATTTGTTCAATTTGAATCATGTATTTGCCATTTTTCCTTTTTTCATTTTAAAATAAAAATTTTCATTTTGAAAAAAAAAAAATAAAGTGTCTGAATTGAGTACACCATTTGTGCGAGTTGAGGTCAAAAGTTTACATACACCTTGCTGAATCTGCAAAATGTTAATTATTTAAATTGTTAATTTATTCCTTAGTTTGTTCTGAACAGTTAAACTACCCGCTATTCTTCAGAAAAACTTTCAGGTTCCACATTTTTGTATATTTGAACTCTAACAACGACTGATTTTGAGATCCATCTTGTCACACTGAGGACAACTGAGGTACTCATATGCAACTATTACAGAAGGTTCAAATGCTCACTGATGCTTCAGAAGGAAATGCGATGCATTGAGGGGGTGGAAACTTTCTGAAGATCAGGGTAAATTTAACTTATTTTGTCTTCTGAGAAACATATGTGACCCTGGACCACAAAACCAGTCATAAGGTTAAATTTTACAAAACTGAGTTGTATATATAATATGAAAGCTCAGTAAATAAAATAAGCTTTCTACTGATGTATGGTTTGTTAGGATAGGACAATATTTGGCCGAGATACATCTATTTGAAAATCTGGAATCTGAGGGTGCAAAAAAATCTAAATCCTGAGAAAATCACCTTTAAAGTTCTCCAAATTAGGTTCTTAACAATGCATATTACTAATCAAAAATTACATTTTGATACATTTACAGTAGGAATGTTACAAAAAATCTTAATGTAACATGATCTTTACTTAATTTCCTAATGATTTTTGACATAAAAGAAAAATCAATAATTTTGACCCATGCAATGTATTTTTGGCTATTGCTACAAACATACCCCAGCGACTTAAGACTGGTTTTGTGGTCCAGGGTCACATATAAGTATCTAGCTTCTGATGGGCAGTACTAAATGGGAAAATAAAATATGATAATTAGGCAAAATAAGAAAATTGTACACATCTTTATGTTCAAAAGTTTACACCTCTGGCAGCTCTTAAAGGAGTAGTTCACTTCCAGAACAAGAATTTACAGATAATATACTCACCCCCTTGTCATCCAAGATGTTTATGTCGTTCTATCTTCAGTCGTAAAGAAATGGTGTTTTTGGAGGAAAACATTTCAGGATTTCTCTCCATATAATGGACTTCTATGGTTACCCCAAGTTTGAACTTCCAAAATGCAGTTTAAATGCAGCTTCAAAGGGCTCTAAAGGATCCCAGCCGAGGAAGGAAGGGTCTTATCTTGCGAAATGATCGGTTATTTTCTAAAAACATTAACAATTTATATACTTTTTAATCTCAAATGCTCGTCTTACCGAGCTAGACAAGACGAGCATTTGAGGTTAAAAAGTATGTACAATTTTTTTTTTTTTTAGAAAATAACCCATCATTTTGCTAAATAAGACCCTTTTTTCCTCGGCTGTGATCGTTTAGAACCCTTTGAAGCTGCATTTTGGAAGCTCAAACTCGGGGGCACCATAAAAGTCCATTATATGGAGAGAAATCCTGAAATGTTTTACTCAAAAAACATAATTTCCTTACGACTGAAGAAAGAAATATATAAACATCTTGGATGACAACTTAGGGGGTGAGTACGTTATCTGTAAATTTTTGTTCTGAAAGTGAACTACTACTCTAATGCATCAGATTTTTTTCTTCTGAAGCATCAGTGAGTGTTTGAACCTTCTGTAATAATTGCATATGAGTCCCTCAGTTTTTCTTCAATGTGAAAAGATGCATCTCAAAATCATACAGTCATTGTTGGAAAGTGTTCAAATACACCAAAATGCTGAAAATCCAAAAATTTTGTGCGACAAATTTTTTTTATATATAAATTTAACTGTTATTTTTGAATAATGTGGATTGTATGTAAACTTATTTTATGTGAAATGTGACCCTGGAAAATATATACATCATATGAAAGTTCAATAAATAAGCTTTCTATTGATGTATGGTTTGTTAGGATAGGACAATATTTGGCCGAGATACATCTATTTGAAAATCTGAAATCTAAGGGTGCAAAAAATCAAAATACTGAGAAAATCACCTTTAAAGTTGTCCAAATTAAGTTCTTAGCAATGCATATTACTAATCAAAAATTACATTTTGATAGGTTTACAGTAGGAATTTTACAAAAAATCTTCATGGAACATGATCTTTACTTAATTTCCTAATGATTTTTGACATAAAAGAAAAATCAATAATTTTGACCCATACCATGTATTTTTGCTATTGCTACAAATATACCCCAGCGACTTAAGACTGGTTTTGTGGTCCAGGGTCACAAATATCTTATTCAGGTCAGTAAATAAAAAAAAATAACATGCGTTTTGTATGATCCCTCTTATTTTGGTAAAATATTTAACATTCTGCAGATTCTGCAAGGTGTATGTAAACTTTTGACCTCAACTGTATATACAATAAAACTGTATTGTACAAATTTGTTTTATTATTATTCAAAATTAAGCAGTAAGTTCAGGACAAACGCTCACGGTAAGTTTCGACATTGGTCACTGGGTGTCAGCATTGCCTTAACAGGACATCCTGTATAAAACTTTCTTTTCCCTCCTGAACGAATAAGAATTAAATACGTCACACTGACGTACAAAAATAGCCAATCAGTTTTTTGCTTACAGTGACGCAAGGAGGCAGGAAGTTCAATCGCCTAGAGATAGAGGTACGTACAGTGATGAGATTTTATAAACGCAGGCGCGAATGATTTAATGAATGTTTGAAATATTACGCTTTAAATCGTCAGCGGGTCTCACACTATGTTTTCAGGAGCATATATAAATAAAATATGTTGTATTAATGTCTTTATTGCGCCGTTCAACACCTCATGCTTTGACACCGGTACCCTTGTAACATGCTTAACCTGTGTTACATAAACACGTTGTTGGACACGTTAATATAATGGCACTCTTATTTCAATCCTTCTACCGTATGAAAACAATATTTTAACACATTGTTTCTTTGACTTCTTAAAAGCATGTGTCTATCCTTTAATTTGTCGTTGGTTAACAGGGTAAAGTAATAATAATAAGGCTACATTATCATCTTGACATAGGTAAATAATGTTAACCTTCTAGAACTTGGACTGACTTTTTCAGGTTTGTGCAACCATGTGGCCAGTGTTTTGGACTGCCATGCGCACTTATGCGCCCTATGTGACCTTCCCGGTGGCCTTTGTGGTGGGAGCTGTTGGATACCACCTTGAGTGGTTTATCCGGGGCACTCCCAACACCCCAGGAGAAGAAAGGGGCATTGCAGAGCTACGGGAGGATAGGAAATTAGAAGAACTGACTGGTCAGGACAGCACAAAGGTCCTCAGCCTGAAGGACAAACTGGAATTTACGCCAAAGGCAGTGCTTGAAAGAAACCGACCGGAGAAGAGCTAAGTTTTAGTAAATGCCATGAAGTCCTGCAAGATTACCATATAATGATGTGCAACTTCTCCAACTTTGGGCTCACTTGTCACACTCAACGGCCCCAGGGACGGGAACTTCATTGGAAAACTTTTTTGTGTGTGTGGGATTTCATGTCCATTCCTATGCCACTTCGTTAATTACATGGAGTCTTGCTGTAATATTTACCAGGCCAGCTGATGGGACTTGACTGCAGAGAGAATTTTTTACAACTTTCGTTCTTTGAGACTTCTTAATATTCATCTTCTGCCCTTAGGCATGCAGACACATGACTGTTTTGCTTTGGAAAGCTTTAATAAGTTTTCTATTCGTGCTCCCTGTCATATGCTTATGAGAGTGAAGCTCAAAGAAAGACCACCTTTGTTAAGTTTTGTGTCTGCGTGAATAAAAGTGCATCTATGCAAGGCAACACTTGAGTGGAACTAGAAAATGTTCGAGACGTTTGAACTTCAAGTGGCTGATCCGGAGCAGAAATTCATACAAGCTCTGTCATTGTGGTCCTCTGCTAATTAGTAATAATGAACAGAGAATTGTGAGGAATGAAAGCCAAGTTTTGCCTCGGTGTTCTTTTCGGTTCATGTAAGAACTCTGCACACACTTTGTGGAGGTTTAGCTTGTATTTTAAACCATTTATCTGTGGTTTTGAGTCCATTTACATGTACAGTACAGTGAACTCATACTGTTGCAGAGATCATTACCCATGTAGTGCTTTCCTAAGCATTGTTATGGCTAAAATGTCAGTGATAATTGCACAGCTAACTTTTGTGATTAAGTGTGTGGGAGGCTGCCGTGCGTTCATGTAATAAATGTAAAGACACAATTGAAATTTTGGCACTGTGTTTGTCAGACGTTCTTCCTAGCTAGTGTGAATTTTGCACATTGCATAGCAGTCATAAAGAAATCAAAAATAGGGCTGGGTGGCAAAAGGTTAATTTCTCTTTTTAAACTATTAATTAAAATAACCGACCTGTATAATTAATTTTCTTCATGGATTGGGCTGGACTGGTCATGCTGTCTAGTTACATATACACTACCATTCAAAAGTTTGGAATAAATATTAAAAAAAAAAATTTTTCTTTATATTCTGTATTCTATATTCTGTATATTAATCTATTTTTTCAATAGATTAAAAATACAGAAAAAGCAGTAATGTTGTAAAATATGATTGCAATGTTTTTCAGGATTCTTTGATGAATAAAACGTTAAAAAGAACAGTATTTATTTAAAATAGAAATATTTTGTGAAATGTACACTACCATTCAAAGTTTGGGGTCAGTAAATATTTCTTTCTTTCTTTGTTTTGAAAGAAATTAATACTTACTCAGCAAGGATGTGTTAAATTGGTAAAAAGTGATAGTATTGACGTATATTGTTAGAAAAAAATGTATGTATGTGTGTGTATATATATATATATATATATATATATATATATATATAAATGCTGTTCTTTTTAAGCCTTTTCTTCATCAAAGAATCCTGAAAAAAAGCATCACTTTTTCCAAAAAATATATTAAGCAGCACAACTGTTTCCAACATTGATAATAAATTAGCATATTAGATTGCTTTCTGAAGGATCATTTGAACACTGAAGACTTTGCATCACAGATATAAATTATATTTTGAGATATTTTAAAATAGAAAATTTACTTAAAATTGCAATAATATTTCTTATTACTTTTATTCTGTATTTTTGATCGAACAATCGAAACTTATTTAAAAACCATAAAAAATCGTACTGATCCCAAACTGAACGACAGTGTATATATATTTATTTATTTATTTACGTTATTTATTTGTAAATTAAATTAAACTTGTCATGCTGTGTATTTTTGAATACAGAATAGGCCATGACCCTGCATCCCACCTTGCTCCCCTTTTATTTTACTTTATTTATTTTTTTTAAGAACGTTAAACAGAATACAGTATATTTTTTTTATACAAATATATTTTAAAATCTAATGTTATTTACCATCAATTTTTCTCACCAAGGAAATAGCTACAGAAACTGGCACGGTGTCAATATGTAAAATTTGTAATTGCATTATAGAAGTGTAGATTGTTTTCAAACTGTTCATAAAAGTAATGCATTTACATGGACGTCATTGATTTAATAAGAAAAATGTATGGTCTGTTTTCTATTCAGTCCTTTTCTTTCAGCATGCACCTTGATTAATGGAAACCAGAAGAGCAAGACTCCACAAATCCCCAGAGTGTACTTAATAGAAGTAACCCTGAAATTTTCCAGCATAAGTTGCGCTTCATTGCTGCCAACAAGCTAGTGAAATTTTATGAGTGCTGATCTAGATTTACATCAGCAAAGTGCATAAACACTGATACCAGGCACCGTCGACTTGTCTGCCCAAAACAGTTTTCTATAAAAGGTTATATCTGAAGCTATGTTTCAGTTGAACTCAGTGAATGGCTTCAAGTCAGCCCTAAAACATTTACATCACTGTAAACTCAGTGTACGTTTTGTTCCACATTTAACCAATTCTGCCCAGTGTTATGGTTGGTGCTGATTTTAAGGAAAATTTGCAAATTGCACTTTAAATGAGTGGTTTTCAACCTTTCTGACTTAAAGTCCCCACAACAACATTCAAAGGCCCCATTACGTTTTACAAGTGCATACACCATTTGTGACTACACCACACACTACCAGTATTTTATTATTCTGGTTCTACAAATCACACTTTTAAAATTAAGCTACATCATACAGGCTATATTATACATTATATTTTTAAAGTTAAAAAAGTTAATTGTTTTGGCTTATTTTAAGTCATCTTGAGGTCCCCTTGGAAGTTTTCTGTGGCTCTTTGGTTGACCCAAGACCCCTGGTTGAGAATTTGTCCTATATGTGACCCTGGACCACAAAACCAGTCTTAAGTCGCTGGGGTATATTTGTAGTAATAGCCAAAAATACATTGTATGGGTCAAAATTATTGATTTTTCTTTTATGCCAAAAATCATTAGGAAATTAAAGGTTGTATCAGCGATTTCTAGCCTGAAACATAAAGTGTCAATTTCAGCTGACCTTTCATCACGATCCGCTCGCTGCCTGCCCCATAAATTGTCTGTGAAAAAACCGCTTCTCTCTGGTCAGCCTAGGGTCCGAGATATGCCAAAAAAACAATCGGCCCTATCAACTGTTCCACAGATAAACAAACAGTGTTCCAACCAATCAGCGTCGGGGGTTGGTGTTGTGGACTTTCCTACTGGTGCAGGGATGTGAGGGAGGCGGAGCGAAAGTCCACAACACCAAACCCCTGACGCTGATTGGTTGGAACACTGTTTGTTTATCTGTGGAAAGGTTGGTAGTGCCGATTGTTTTTTTTTGATTAGTAATATGCATTGTTAAGAGCTCAATTTGGACAACTTTAAAGGTGATTTTCTCAGTATTTTGATTTTTTTTTTGCACCTTCAGATTCCAGATTTTCAAATAGTTGTATCTCGGCCAAATATCGTCCTATCCTAACAAACCATACATCAATAGAAAGCTTATTTATTGAGCTTTCATATGATGTATACATCTCAGTTTTGTAAAATTTTACCTTATGACTGGTTTTGTGGTCCAGGGTCACATATATCCTTCTATTTAGCAGAGCTTTTGACAAAAAAATATATATATAAAAAAAATGTACAAGCTAAGTAAGACACACTCTTAAAAATAAAGGTGCTTATCGATGGCATAGAAGAACCATTTTTGTTTAAATGGTTCCATAAAGAACCTTAAACATCTAAAGAACCTTTCTGTATTATAAAAGGTTCTTTGTGGTGAAAGAAGGTTTTTCAGATTATAAAAAGGCAAGAAAGAGTTGGTTCATTAAAGAACCTTTGACTGAATGGTTCTTTGTGAAACCAGAAATGGTTCTTCTATGGCATCGCTGTGAAGAACCTATTGAAGCAATTTTATTTTTAAGAGTGTATAATTCAATAAAATATAATCTAGAGAGGACTGTTTGAGTGATTCTGTTTAGAAATAATGATTAATTTTCCTTTGACCAATGAAAGCAGTCATTGTGATTGGTCAGACCGTGTTTGAAACATCGTCTCTGACGTTACTTCTTTTTTATTATGCAGGCTTACGAGAATGTCATGCCTACACGTGGGTTAGATGACCGGTTGTATTTGTACGAGTACTCCTATTTCCGTACATCCAGTAGTTGTGTGAGAGAGGGTGTGTCGTCTGGATTGTTTGTGCCTAACCAGGTAGGAGACTGTGGGTTTGGTGCTGGAAAGGTGCTAGTATGTCCCAAAGGACAAACAGCCCTATTGTTCCTGAGTGATAGGAAGAAGGAACGACGCCTGCTGGCCTCTCTCAGCCCTTCAGTCAGGATGTGTACAGCCTCTCTGTACAATTACAGCATAATCATTCACTGTAGATTCCCATCAGCGACAGAAACAATAGAAAGACGCTCAAAATCCTCCCCTTTCCCATGCATGTGCTCAACTGTTCAGTTCCCACAACCAGTTACTTACTGTATGTCCCCATTGAACCTTTTTAGATAGTTGGAACTGACTTCAATTTCCCTCAGTATGGCTCCCTAGGGTCTTATCAATACCGCTTTGTCCCATTCCCATATCATAAAGTACAAATATTGATTATTAATACTGATATTTACATTTATGGTGTAATTAGTCACAAAACCAAATAAAATGTATTAAAGGTTGACAAACTTCCCACAAATCCCTGATTAAGGCATTAGACATTGTTTTTCACCAGTTTCATTATTGCTTTAAGCTTGAAATCTGAGTCATAGTTTAGAATCAGGGTGATAGTTATTTAAACAATGATTCATGTCCATCTTGTATGATTGTGTACTTTCTGATAAGCTCCTTATCTAGATTAAGAAGCAGTTTACTCTGACTTGACTGTTATTTTTTGTGTGATGAGTTCATATGACGACATAATGGGTAAAAAATAAAAATAGCAGGTTGACAAAGTACACAAATCATGTACTTGAGTAAAAGTACAGATACGTATAATAAAATATTACTCCAGTAAAAGTAAAAATACTACTTTTGAAATTGACTCGAGTGAAAGTACAAAAGTACTAGATTTTTTTATGTACTTTAGTAAACAAAACAAAAAAAATGTACTGATCGATAGATATATATTTAGCAATTTTATATAGGCTACTTAATTTAATTTTTTATAATTCTACTTCTCAAAATACCTTTTTATATATATGTTGTTGATATATTTTGATGTACCTGAGAGAAAACATCTAATTTTTATTTTAGTGAATAAAGTACCACGTTTCAGCTATCATTTTGTTAGGGTGGTTACACAAAATGTTATTTTGTCCTTGATTCTAAAAAATCGTTCTGTTTCTAATGCGTCATGTGGCCATAAACATATAATTTTAACGTGGCTTCAAGCACTATGCATCATTAAAGTTTCAACACGAATACGTAAAGCCGTTAAATGTGGTGTTTACATGGAATAATGGTAATACGAGTTTACCTTATGGTACGAACCACTGATCTATATAATGACTGGATCGCTCATTGCGTTCTAATTGCAGAGAGCACCATTGATTCGCATGCAAATCACTGACCTAAAATCACCCAATTTGAAGCGTATCTTTCACACAGGATTAGTTTTTAGGATATGTGTATGTAAATTCTTTTTTACTTAAGATGTTTTCTGGAATGTTTATGGTCTTTTAGGGTTGGATAACGATATATTGAAATCGTTTAGCTGCGCACTTGCAGAGACGGGTAACTGATCCAACACAAAATATATTGATTTATGTCCTTAATTATGAAGGAAAAAATAAACATAACCATACATATGGTATTCGTATCTGAAATTGATTCGATTATACAATAAATAATACAATACAAGCCTCTGTTACTATATTGCTCGTTGTATTGAAATTCAATTCTTTGAAATAAAGCTTCATGTCTTTATGTCCGTACCTTATGTAGTCGGCGGTATATTCTCTGAGTTATGGTGTGTATATTTTTAATGTGCCTCACTGAGCTACATCTATTTCAGACTCTTCAGGTCAGCAAATTCTGTAATGATTTACTAACATTACCGTTTCCTTCTGAGTAAAATCCTGTCTTGAATTATTAATTTAACGAACAAATCATTACCTGCTTCAAAATGAATACCGTTAACGAAAGTATTGTTGAAACATGCAGTTAGCCTACTGTACGAATAAAAACAACAAAATGACATTAACAGTAAATAACTGTACTAAGATCATACGATGTTTTTGTCTGATGTACGTGAGTAGGCTATAACGTACATGAACGTACATTTTTAATAAGCAGAGGGAATTCCCGACATTAAACAAAAAACTGTTTGCATGCTTAGGATGTTTGCATTGTGAAAAATGTACAGTGAGACTTTGAATATAAAATGTTGACTTGAAAACAAAAAAAAACAATTATCATTTCCTATTCATTCAATAGAATGCATGCAAACACTAAGGAATACTTATATGGCGGTGCAGTGGCTTCACTTTTATGACGTCATGAGCAATCCAGTTCTCTATTATAGATCAGTGGTACGAACCCAGAGTCTCCGCTGGTTGCATTTCGGGGAAAAAAAAGCATTGTTGAACAATGCTAGTAATGGTTATTCTACAATTAACTGTACTACAAATTATACTAATATTAGAAACTACTATAAATTGATCAACTGTTTTGCATGATGACGTTTAATGTCTCAGACAGCATCTGTAGTCCTATTTAGCAACTTGTTAGCAACCGTCTTTTTAAGAATCGTAACAATTCAAACAAAAAATCACGAGTGCGGTGTAATGGTGTGTTTTATGTCTATGAATAAAACGTAAAAATATTGTGCTTGTGTTAACGACGGACCTTATTTAAGGGATTTAACCAAAATCCATTAAAAAAAATATAATTTGACTTTGGGACGATGGAACCGGAAGTGCTAAAATGCTAACTCGCTTCTGTGTTTTTGCCTACAAAGTGACGTCATAGTTCCCCCTCTATTATATAGCAACAATCTGACTACGATTTGGCAATGATTTGGCAATTCTAAATGGTCAAGTACTATTCCTATTGTATAGAAACATCTTTTATTGTAAAATACATTCATTTAGTATTGTCCTTGAGCAAAATTCACAATTTGAAGAACTGACATTCTGGAACTGCTGCAGGTGGGATTTCACCAAAAACAATGTAACAATGCCCACCGCTGGTCCATTGTAAAAAAAAAAAAAAAAAAGCCTGAACAGCCAATGCCTGGAGTGACCAATGGAAAAATCAGGAAGCAGACAAGCCTATTTCCTCTAGGCTGTCTAAATTAAGGATTGACTTAACTATGAGTTCTATTGACAACCTGACAGCTAGACATTTGTTTTATGAACCAATACACAAAAGTGACTTAACATAAATGTTGTAACACACTTAGATATTTAAAAATATGTATATCTTCCACAAAGAATAAATGAAATACAGGTTTGGAATGACATGAAAGTGAAGAAATAGTGATTTAACTTTAAAGTGAACTGTCTTTTTAACTAATGTGAAATCTAATTATGTTAACCATGTGTAATCTTACCATGTTTTAAGGACTCAAAGGACCATTCAAAAGTTTGGGGTTAGTATTCATTTGTGAACTTTTCATTTATTTTATGCAATAAATCAGTCAAAAGACACAGTAAAGACATTTTATAATTTATTAATATGTCAAAACAGTTTTAAGTCTGGACATTTAAGAAATAAAGGTACAAAAGCTGTCACTGGGGCAGTACCTTTTCAAAAGGAACATGTTTGTACCTAAAGGGTCCATTTTGGTACCTTAAAGGTACATGTTAGTACTTAAAATGTAGATATTAGAACCTAATAGGTACAAAAGTGTACTGCGCCAGTGGCAGTTTACCTTTATTTCTGAGAGTTTAATACATTATTGATCAAATAAATGTTTTTATACGTATAGAAGCCCACTGTAAAAAAAAAAAAAAGATAATTTGCGACTTTTTATCTCACAATTCTGACTATTTTTCTCAGAATTGCAAGATATAAACTATAGTTATTTATTTATTTTATTTTTTTCTCAGAATTGCGAGTTTATATCTTGGAGTTGACCATTCGCAAACAGTTTGGTTGACAGGCGATCTGACCATATTGTAACGCCAAATTCGCCATCTCTTCCGACAAACACAACAGACAGGGAAGTAGATTAATTTCGGTGGACTTAAACTTAAAGGCCCGGTTTCACAGACAGGGCTTAGACTAAGCCAGGGTTAGTCCATAGTTCAATTAGGACATTTAAGTATTATTTATAAACATGCTTAGAAAAAAACATTACTGGTGTGCATCTTGAGACAAAACAAAGGCACTGATATATTTTAAGATCAATCAGTGCAATTTTATTTCAGTTGAAACAGCTCAGACTTACATTTTAGTCTAGGACTAGGCTTAAGCCTTGTCTGAGAAACCGGGGGTATATGACATTGACGTCTTTCCGCAGTTTAAATAAAGTATGTTCTGCTGTTCATTCATGTTCATTTCGTGCTATAAGTAAATACGAAAAGACGAATGTTTCACGAAGATCAGTGCTGCTTGAACTGTGATCTGTCACGACAATACAATACAATACAGTGATCTGTCACGACACATTAAAGGGCAACAAAACGGTATTTATTGTTAGAATTTCTCAAAAGTTCCTTCGAAATTGTATTCTGTAACTCACAATTTTGAGAAAAAAATGAATACTTGCAAGAAAAAAAGTTTATTTCCCAATGTTTCTAAGTATATATCCTGCAATTCTGACTTTTTATCTTGCAATTATGAATTTATAACTCGCAAAAAATTTGAATTACAAAATAAAGTCTGGATTGCGAGAAAAAAAAGTCAGGATCTTGAAATGTGAACTCGAATTTAGCGATTACGGATTTATATTTCACAATTTTGAGAAAAAACATCATAATTGTGAGATGTAAACAACTGCGAGAAAAAAAGTAAAAATTGTGAGAGAAAATGTCACAATACCTTTTTAAATTTTTTATTCAGTGACGGAAACAGGCTTCCATACAGAAGAGATATCTTAGAAAAACATTTAAAAATCTTAGCAAACTCAAACTTTTGAATGATGGTTTAATTTCTTAACATTCTACAGAAGTGCAGTCACACTGATTTTCAAAGGCAGTACGCCATTCGTCAAACATTCTTGCTATTTAGGGCTCTGTTTTCTCTTTGTAGATTTTTTGGACTTCTTGTTATGGCTACCATTAAGAAGACATGGTTTTTAATCAGTTCAGCTGGCAGGAAGTACATGTGACCGTTTTGCACCGCATACATTGGCATATTTGCCTGATACTGCGGCCTTCAGACCCCCTACAGAAGAAAGTTTGGCACTCAGGCTTAAGTCCCCATGGGAAGCAGGTTGACTGGCCACTCGAATGCACCTCTCGTCCAGAAAACACCCACACACGTCCGAGCCCTATACATACTGCAGCTTCTAAGGTACGTACCGTTCAAAGTGTGCTTTAAAACCTGTTTATTTTTCCTGTTTGAGGCTGGTAAGCAGGGAAAGGGAAATGCATCACCGTTCAGAACAATAATATCAGGATGCAGGAAGCGACCTGCAAGAGTAGCAGCTCATTTTCATTGGTGCTACTTTGTGCAAATCACCTAAGGGCATGCGGGCAGGCAGTGTCCCTGCTGGGTTTCACAAATAGAATGACCTTTGTGACTGTATTCAGCAAAGTAACCTCCTAATAGCTTGAAGAGAGCCTGCATCCATGACTTTTTGGGGTTTTTTGCATCTAAAATGACAGACATCTGTTTGCCTGGTTGAAGCAACTTTGCTGGTCTGGCATTCAATGCATGTGTGGGCATATTAAAGCACAGCTGGCACGATACAGCTTTTGTAGGTGGTAGGCTGAAGAAAAACAAAAGGAAACACTGCAGAACAAGGGCTTTTTTTCCCAACATAAACGGCTCTATCAGATGGAGAGAGTTTGATAGTCTAACACTCAGACTTTCTCTTTGTTTGGCAGCTGAGGGGAACTAAAGAGGTCAGTCCTCACCAGCTGTTTGCTGACCCACACATCTTGTGTAGCACCTCTAAAGCCTTGTATTGGCAAGAGATGACAGATTAACCGTTCGTGCAGGCCAGCTGCGATAGAGAGAACTATGCATTGGGCAAAGACTACAGGTTATGGTTGGCAACCCCACAAGCACAAGACTCATTAATCTTTCATAGACTGGAGCCCAACGGCGCAGATAACACCCTCTAATAAAACACAATTTCCATTAGCCAGCAAAACATACCTTTTGAGGGGGGAAAAGCACTGTTTTTTTTTTTTCTGATTCTCATTGTATTGTTTTGATTTGATCCTTTCCGTACGAAACTGTCCCACCTTGTAAATGACCCATCATTCCCTTTTTCCTGCAACAGATAAGTGCTTATCATTGTAGAGACGGCTCAAAATTGCTAAAAATGACTTCTGTGGAATGTGCGGTACTCGTGGCCAGACAGGAAAGTAAAGGCCTTGATGATATCGGAATGCTACTCTACTCTGAAAAATGTTCAAATGGTTTAAAACGACCAAAAGATAACATTAGTGTGAGACAAATTAACTGTTGTGGCCATTTTTTATATATATATTTTTACATTTACATTTACATTTATTCATTTGCAGATGCTTTTATCCAAAGCGACTTACAATTGGGAATACAACAAGGGATTCATCCTAAGGAGGCAGTTCAACATACGAAGTGCTCAAAAATACCATAGATCAGGCATAGTTAGATGAGTACTGGCTAGAAAGGGAAGATCAAGAAAGAGAAGAGAACAGTTTATTTATTTTTTATTTTTTTTATTGAGTCAAATAGTGTCAAAAAAGATGGGTTTTCAGCAGTCGCTTGAAAACTGTTAAGGAGTCTGCATTCCGGATAGGGGTGGGAAGATCATTCCACCAGGCAGGAACAGTGAACGAGAATGTTCTGGAAAGTGATTTCATGCCTCTCTGTGGTGGTACAATGAGGCGTCTTTCACTAGAGCATCTCAGACTTCTGGAGGGAGTGTAGATTCGTAGTAGTGAATGGAGGTAGGCAGGTGATGAGCCGGTGGCTGTCCTATATGCCAGCATCAGTGTCTTAAATTTGATGCGAGCCGCAACCGGTAGCCAGTGCAGGGATGTGAAGAGAGGTGTGACTACTTTCAGTGTGATATGTCCAGGGTTTGGCTTTATCCAACAAAAAAAAGATCACCGTGAATCTGGCAATTCTATCAGTAGGTTATGTTGGTTGTACGTACACACATAAGCCATGTTTGGACAATAATTGTTTCTCATGTAGATGTCTGTAAAAATACTTTTTCATAAAACTCATGCATTTGGATGGCAATTTATTTACAGATTCTCACAGATTTTCACATGATTGTCTGCCGTAATTAAAATGTAATTTGTCTGAAATAATATTCTAACTTTAAGATGTGGATTCGGATGGCAATTGAATTAACACATGGCCAGGGTTCCCTTGCTAAAATTTGCATTTCAGGGTATAAATAAGATACACACAAATAAAAAAAGTTTCTTTATTCGCTTCAATGGTTCTATGAAGAACCTTAAACATCCATGGAACCTTTAAAATGCAGAAAAGGTTCTTTATAGTCGAAAAAAAAGAAAAACAGAAAAAAAAACATTCTGGATTCAGACAGTAATAAAATCACAGACTAACCTGTGTAAATGTTGAAAATCACTTACGTACCCATGTGAAACAACGTATTCAGAGTTGTGCAAAAATGCAACCCTGGGTATTAAGACTTGTAGGGCTCGATATAAAGTAAATATCTCTTACTGAAATATGTAGTTGAAAACCCATGGAAGGTTTCTGTTATTTAAAAAATCTACATAGTTTTATACATATTTTGGACTATGGTGGGCGCCATTATTTTGATGATGTGAAATGGTTGCACTCAGTGAGCTACTGGTGCTACCTGTTGCTATTTTTACCACAACACAACTCAGAAAATAGAATACTGATATGATGACCACAGCTACTGAAAGAGCTTACAAGTGGCGATGGATACAAGCGTTGGCTTAAACCAAATGTTGTACCATAATTGTTTTTTTCCCCTCACAATGAGTCTATATGGCCAGGACATCGAGTGAAGTGTCGGCATGTTTACATCCTGCCCTGATAGCATCTTGCATTTTACTTCTCTGCTGTTTTTAGGCTCTTTCAGTAGCTGTGGTCTACTAAAAGCCTCAAAGGCATTAGGGCTAAAGTGAAGAGAACAAAGACACAAGCCTATAGGAAAGTTTTGTTCGTCCACAGGCATCTTCCCATTCTTTTCTCCTCTTCTTATTGCTAGAAAAGCAGTGCAGACTTACAGTGCAACCATTTTACATCATCGAAATAATGATGCCCTCATAGTCCAAAATATGTATAAAAAATTATATGGATTTTTTAAATAACATAAATCTTTAATGGGTTTTCTACTAGATATTTCAGTAAGAAACACAGTTTATTTATATGAAGCCATATAAGTATTAATACCAAGGTTCCCTTTAAAAATAAAGGGTAATATGAAAATAAACAAAAGATATAAAAACTCTAAGGCATTTGAGTTAATTGTTGTATTGTGGTTTTGTCTATCCTCCTTATTTTTATTTGAACAGTAATAAAGACAATGCATGAACACCATATACTGTATGTATCAACCTAACAAAGAACAAAAATAATTATTTTCAGAAGTCCAAAACTGGATGAAAAACCAAAAATCTTTTAATGAAAATAAATATTAAATGAAATACAAAACTAATTCATAAATACATTTTAAATATTGTATATTAATACAAATACATTTGTTTGGTGTAGTTTGACTTTAATTTGGTCTCAAATACTGACAATATGAACTGCCTTATCTGTACCAGATCAGTCATTCAGTTTAGCTCTAGACTTAAACCCACCCTTCGCTTTGGCATTTTTAAACATTGTGCTTGATTCTCTTCGGCTCAGTGGTTTGAGTATTTCCTGACATTGAGCCTCTCAAAACTAATCACTATCTGAGAGGCTCCTGTATCTGGCCACAGATCACAAAAGACAGTTCATCCCAAGGCACAGCCCATTTCCCTGCCTATATAAACAAAGGAAATGGCCCTCGAATGCACGGTAAACCACTAACGGTCATTTACACAATGTTCCCCAAATGAAGTCCCGTGCTCCTCATACATAATGTCTCGGTTTGTCTTCAGTCTTGTGGTGTTTCTTATGAAGATTGTTTTTAGTTAAAGCAGGTTTCACATTGCTCATGCAGTTTGAATAGCTAGGGAGCATGTCTTCTGTTAAAGGAGGTTCTCTTTTATCCCAGTCCAACCCTGATGCAGGGTATCCATCATGCGCTACAGGTAGAAAGAGATGGTTTCTTTCTTCAAATGATGGTATTTGAGCTTTATCTGGAGCGGTTCTAGAAGAAGTCGCTCTAATAAGTTTATTAATCATCTCCTCGCCTTGATATTTCTTCTCTAGTCGATGTGTTATCGCTAGCTGAAGCAGATGGAAAAGCTCCACAATGTTGAGGAGAACAGAGACTGCGGCAATGACCTGCGTGTATATGGTGAAGATAGTTTTTTCTGTGGGCCGTGAGACAAAACAGTCCACCGTGTGAGGACAGGGAAACCTCTCGCACTCGTACTTGGCCTCTATCACAAACCCATAAAGAAGCCATAGACCCACAATGAAGCCAATCTCTATGAGAACCTTTAGTACTAAGCTAGTCGCGTAAGCGCACAACAGTTTTCCTTTGAGCTTTAGAGCTACTGGAACTTTGTGGTTCTTCTCTGTTTCCTTCTCCTCGCTCTCTTCATCTTCCTCCTTTATTACCTCCAACTTAAACTCGTTGGTTTTTTTATGTCTCTGTCTTCTACCCTCCTCCTCTGGCTTCTCCTCCAGACTCTTTTCATTACTAGTCCTCAGGGCCACATAGCCAAAGTAGAAAATGGTAGGTGTTGAGACGAAGATGACCTGCAGAACGAAGAATCGGAAGTGGGAGATGGGAAAGGCCTTGTCATAGCAGACGGACTCACAGCCAGGCTGTTTGGTGTTGCAGATGAAATCAGACTGTTCGTCGTCCCATGCAGATTCGACCGCCGTGCCAAGCACAAGCATGCGGAAGAGGAAGAGCACGGTTAGCCACACGCGCCCCACGCCAGTTGAGTACTCCTGACCTTCCTCTAGCAGGTGCTCCAGAAAGCCCCAGTCAGCTCTGGACATCCTCTGCACAGGCAGAAATACAGGCTTGAGAATGTGAACCATATATAGAAACACTTGCTGGTTTTCCTCTAAATTATCTAGGTAGATATCAGTAAACAACATGAGTCATCTTTAGACCACCTCAAAGAATAATGGCTCTGATCATTCAGGTTGTCCAGTTTTAATAAGGAACAGACTGCGTCTGTTTTTCATTTCTCCTGCAATTATTGAAGCAGGCTGCATCTGGCAACATACTTTTTCTGTTCAGTAATTTATAAATTTGCACGGGTAATTTGTACGTTTGTTGAGGTGGGACTATTTTATGAACAGCTGTAAAATGTACTGAAGTGACTCCAAAAGCTGTAAAGAAGTGTGGTTTATGTTCAAATTTGCTCATTAATTATTAAATGTAACCTAGTTGCAAATTAAGCCACACTGTAATTAATCATTAGATACATATACAAAAAATTTTTTGAAAAGTTTTTGAAAGAAGTTTTTAATCGATTATAAAAACACAATTTATTCCTATGATAGCAATGCTGAAGACTTTTATCCTTCAGAAATAACGCTCTAATATGCTGATTTGGTGGTCAAGAAATGTTTCTTATTGTTATCAGTGTTAAAAACAGTTGTGCTGCTTAATAGTTTTGTGGAAACAATAATACTATTTTTTTTAGGATGTTTAAATTCTAAAGAACAGCATTTTTTTAGAAACAGAAATATTACTATTTATTATTATTGTAACATTTTAAATGTCTTATACTGTCACATATGAATAGATGGATAATAAACATAGATGCAATCAGCATTTACCATGGTTCAAGCACTTTAAGCACATATGAAAAAGACATTTGCATGTTATTTAGCAAGTCTGTCACTGTAAAAAGTTTTCACCAGATTTAACTTAAAAACCTAAGTTAAGCAGCTGCCTTAAGTTTTTAAGTTAAATCAGCTTAAAACTACAAGTCATTTTAACTTATTACAATAACATGTGTTGATTTAACTTGTGAGTTTAAATGACTTAACTTAATATATTAAGGCAGCTGCTAAACTTAAGTTTTTAAGTTGAAACTGGTAAAAACTTTTTACAGTGTAGGTATTATACATTTTCTCAATCATTTAATAAATGTTTTGATTGACAGCAGTGGTTCTAAAAGCAAAGCTGTTCAGAATGAGGAGGTCTATCATATGATATAAATATTGTGCATTTGTGTGAAATACATGCACAATATACAACCGATTACGCCTTGAAAAATGCTATATCGCTCCCAGTGTCCAAATTCTTTCAAATTTCTCGCAGACCTTTAAGGTCATGAGTCAAACAGTCCCACCAAGTTTTGTTCTGATTGACCTCCGTTAACCTTGTCCAATAGGTGCTCATAGTTCATCGGCTTATGGTGGCCATGTTGCAATGCAAATGTCCTTATAGCCACATGTGGCACTTTGGACCAAGACGCACACTAATTTTCATGAAGATAGGAGAAACAGATGTGCAGATTTGGCCGGTTTTATTTTTTTTCCCCCTTCTTATATCCGATCGCTATCACTTTGTTTATTTAAACGGGGAGTCATCGCAGTTATCACCAGTAAAGTATGGAGTGCCACAAGGATCTGTCCTAGGTCCTCTACTATTTTCAATTTTCAATGCTCGGTAATATTATTAGGAAATATGGGATTAGTTTCCATTGTTATGCTGATGATACTCAACTATATATTTCAACAAGACCAGATGAAACTTCTAACTTAGCAAAGTTAACAGAGTGTGTTAAAAATGTGACTGAATGACCAATAATTTTCTACTGTTAAATTCAGATAAGACTGAGATATTACTTATTGGACCAAAAAACAGTACACAGAATCTCTTAAACTGCAACTTGCACACTAGACGGATGTACTGTTATTTCCTCTACAGTCAAAAATCTGGGTGTTATATTATGGCGCTTTTCCACTACACAGTACCAGCTCGCCTCGGCTCGACTCGACTCGGCTCTGTTTGGTTTTCCACTGTGTAAAAGTTGTACTAGTACCGGCTTCCAGGTACTTTTTTTCGTACCACCTCTGGTGAGGTTCCAAGCGAGCTGAGGCGATACTAAAATGTGTCGTGAAAACACAGCAGACTGCTGATTGGTCAGATGACGATTCTCTCTGACCAATCAGCAGTCTGCTGTGTTTTCACGTCATTTTAGTATCGCCTCAGCTCACCTCAGCTCGCTTGGAACCTCGCCGGAGGTGGTACGGAAAAAAGTACCTGGAAGCCGGTACTGGTACAACTTTTACACAGTGAAAAACCAAACAGAGCCGAGTCGAGCCGAGGCGAGCTGGTACTGTGTAGTGGAAAAGCGCCATTAGACAGCAACCTGTCTTTTGAAAATCATATTTCCTATGTTACAAAAACAGCATTCTTCCATCTTAGAAACATTGCTAAGCTACGGAACATGTTACCTGTCTCTGATGCAGAAAAGTTAGTCCATGCATTCATGACGTCTAGACTGGACTATTGTAATGCACTACTAGGTGGTTGTCCTGCTTCTTCAATAAATAAGCTACAGGTAGTCCAAAATGCAGCTGCTAGAGTCCTTACCAGATCAAGAAAATATGATCATATTACCCCAATTTTACAGTCTCTACACTGGCTACCTATTAGGTTCCGTATCACTTACAAAATAATACTTCTTACCTATAAGGCCCTTAATGGTTTAGCTCCTGCATACCTAACTAGTCTCCTACTACGCTACAATCCCTCACTCTCCCTAAGGTCACAAAACTCTGGACTTTTAGTAGTACCTAGGATAGCAAAGTCCACTAAAGGAGGGAGAGCCTTTTCTCATTTGGCTCCCAAACTCTGGAATAGCCTTCCTGATAACGTTCAGGGTTCAGACACACTCTATGTTTAAATCTAGATTAAAGACTCATCTCTTTAGCCAAGCGTTCACATAATGTATCTCATAATGTTGTACTTCAGTTACATGTGATCAAATGCACATTAATATTCTTCAGCTTGGGCTAAACACATCATTTTTGTTTGGTTGGAAGTTGGAACAGCAGCTACGCTAATTATTTCTTTATTTGTTTCTCTGTCTCTGCCACGGGATTTCCATCCCGTGGTAACTAGGATTTACACAAGATTCAGTCTGGATTCAGAAGAAGAGATGATGCCAACCCCTCAGAGGACCGCAGATGATGCCAGCCTTGAAACAACATACGGCACTACATAATTTTCCTACAAGTTTGATTACAGCACATAACCATTGCAATTAGTGTTCATCATCTGTTTGATTACACAGTTACTGATTTTAACATTTATATCATATGTACATCGACTTAACATACAGTATTCCCCACTAATAAGCTACTAAATATATTGTAGTAGCCTAAACTTTTGTACAGCTGCTTTGCAACGATTTGTATTGTGAAAAGCGCTATACAAATAAACTTGAATTGAATTGAATTGAATTATAGCACCACCAAGTGGCCAAGCTCAGCTACTTTTTTTCAGGTGTACTCAGATTCCGCTCTTACATACTTGTTGTGAGTTTGGCAAAGATATCTTATTCAGTTTAAAAGTTATAGCCATTTTAGTAAAAGTGGCCTTTTGCCATCCCTTTGCGACGAAGAGTCGAAAGTTCAACTTTTTTGATAATAATTGATATTCACTCTCCAGAGATTCTTTCTGCACTGCTTTGGTTCCATCCGGGTGAAAAATCTAGGGCTTGTTAGTAAAAGTATGTTTTTCAAGCCAAGAATTCTGTGACATAAAACACTTGAGCCTGCGATGAACGGTTTAGAGTTATAAGCGATTTCGTACTTTTGAGCATTGAAGCGCCCCCGTCAGACCGATTTGGGCGAGCTTTGGTGACAATGTAGATTGTGTGAGTACTACCACCCCTCCAAGTTTCAAGTCTCTGCGACTTACGGTTTAGTCTGGCTGATCAGTTTTATGTGGAGATTGATGATCCTTGGCCATTCTAACAATTACAATAGGGTTTCAGCGCTATGTGCTTAAACTCCTAATAAAAATAAATAAATCTTACTGACCCCAAATCTTTAAACAATGTTTTATAGGAATGCACAATATGTCATTTAGTTACCAGAAAATATTCGTGTTTCAGTTTATTTTTATATGTTAGAATCAGTTGATTATTGGATAATTATTTGTGCAGGCTAATTTACTCTCTTTTTTACATTTTGATTATGTTTTCCATCATCTAAACTCACTAAGTTAAATTGATCCTTTAAAAACACTAATAATTAAATAACTTTTAAATCCAATCTTTAATAAATCTCAAAATGAATATTCATTGTACATTATAATATTGTGATGCCTTGTGGTGAATGTGACTGGTTTTAGTTTTTAGTGTTTTGATGAAGAATCATTTGACAATGAAGACTAGAGTAATGATGCTGTAAATTCAGCTTTGCATCACATGAATAAATTCTATTTTAAATTGCCATAGCATTTTAAATTTATTATTATTATTATTATTATTATTATTATTATTATTATTATTATTAAACACCGCTTTGATGAGCAAAAAAGTCTTTTTCAAAAACATTAAAAATCTTACTGATCCCAAATTTTTGAACGACAGTGAATAAACAGTATATTAATTAACTAAACTGGTACTGGTGATCATTTGAATACTGGTGCATCTCAAGTATGTATGTATATACCAGTAATCAACTTAAATGACCCTTAAAACAATGCTAGAGAGAATAAAGCATGGATGACCGACCCTGGCCCCTGTGCAATGGGAGTTAGTTTTCATGGACATAGAGTTTAATAACGTGTAATCAAGCGTGTATTTCTAATGAGAAAGCCTGTCTCTTTTCACAGAAAGCCCATGGGACTCATGGCCACAGAATTCCCTCTTGAAACGATTTACATTTGTGTAAACATCCCATCAACACTGCTAAATAACAAACTTTTCTTATCTCTTTGCTTATTTATTTCCTAATTTCTTTTTGGCTGGAGGCCTGGTTTGTTTGCATTTTTCTAACATGAACACCAGGCAGATCTGTTCTAAACTTCTAAAATTGTCCTAAGAAGAACTTTTGTGTCATGGCTAAAGAGGTTATCATAAATAGACCTAGCCAGAGGAACTGTCTTGAAGCAGTTATGTTTTGTATAATAAAGACATATGAATTCTCAGAAGGTTCAGTTCACGCTGCCAGGAATCTGGTTATCAGCATTCATCTTTATCAAGCAGCACTAAACAGTTTTCAGAAATGTCCCTAATTTTTCTAAATTCTTCTAGAACAGTTTCAAGTTTCAGTTTCTTGTTTACTTTCTTTCTTGAATATTCTGAACACATATGTAGTCTATAGTAAGATATATACACTGCTGTTCAAAAGTTTGGGATCAGTAAGTATTTTTTGCTTATAAAAGTTTTATTTATTTGATTAAAAATACAGAAACAAGTAATATTATGAATATTATGAATATTATTATAACAGCTTTCTGTTTTAATATACTTTAAAATATAATTTATTTCTGTGGTGCAAAGCTGAAATTTCAGAAATGTTTTATCATGAACATTGGAAACAATTTTTAAGGGTTCTTTGATTAATAAAAAGTTTAAAAGAGCAGAATTTATTCAAAATTGAAATCTTTTCTAACAATAAAAGTCTTTTATCCATTTAACACATCCTTCCTGAATAAAAGTATTAATTTCTTTCAAAAAAAGAAAGAAAGAGAAAATCTACTGACCCCAAATTTTGAACAGTAGTGTATAAAAAAACTATTTTAAATAAATGCTGTTCTTTTTAATGTTTTATTCACCAAAGAATCCTGAAAAAAACATTTGACACTGAAGACTGAAGTAATGATGCTGAAAATTCAGTTTTGCATGACAGAAATAAATTCTATTTTAAAGTATATTACAATAAAAACAACTGTTTTAATTTGCAATAATATTTTACAATATTACAGTTGTTTTAGGTATTTTTAATCAAATAAACACAGCTTCTTTAAAAACATTAAAAATCTTACTGATCCCAAACTTTTGAACGGCAGTATACGTATAGTTAAAACGATCACTAAAATTGTCAGTTTCAAACATATTCAGTAAAAAGTCAATAACAAATATTATATACAGCAGTTCAGATGTTTACGTATATTCAAATATGAATATATATGGATTAAAAAAAAGATAATTTCAGACTTTACATTTTTTTGGAATTCGCAATAATATATGTCAAACATAAAACAATTAATTTTGTTGTAAGTGAAATTTATCATGGCTGTACAAGCAAAATATGTAGTTAATTTAGTAATTAAATATTAAGTCGCTTTGCTTTCATTACTTAGTCACAGCAGACTAAAACACAGTTTATCATATTTGAGCGCTCTTACCTGTCAACCCTGTTTTATGTTTATCTTCTATTTTCTGTGAGGAGATTCTGCCGCTGAGAGTTTTATAAGCCCTTGTGGTCGAAAGCACAGCCGCTTTATCAGAAAAAAAGACACGAGTGAGGGAAAGGAAACTTTCCCATGCCTTATAGTGGCCCTCCCACAGGAACTCAGTGCAGGAAAAGGAATGGATGGATTCAAAAATAGATTTTCTGCGCTGAGCCTTTCAAAGGCCAATTTCGTCATGGAGAATTACAGTGTTTGAACATGCATATTGCAGCCTGACCTATTTTGAACTTTAGTTACATCAGTTTCTAGATGTATTTCAAAGTTTACCTTTATGAAAAGACACGACGTGGGGCAGCCGTGGCCTAATGGTTAGAGATTCGGACTTGTAACCCAAAGGTTGCAGGTTCGAGTCTCAGGTCCGGCAGGGATTGTAGGTGGGGGGAGTGAATGTACAGCACTCTCTCCACCCTCAATACCACGACTGAGGTGAGTCCCTTGAGCAAGGCACCGATCCCCCAACTGCTCCCCGGGCGCCGCAGCAATGGCTGCCCACTGCTCCGGGTGTGTGTTCACGGTGTGTGTGTGTTCACTACTGTGTGTGTGCGCACTTGGATGGGTTAAATGCAGAGCACAAATTCCTTGTATGGGTCACCATACTTGGCCTCACTCACCCCCTTTCCTTTCCTTTCCTTTTCCTATTTTTCATTTGCATCTAAATAACATTTTTAGGGAAATCCCACATCTTGGTTTAAAATAATTACATATGCAGTTATGTAATTGTTGTGTAACCCATATGTACTCCATTAACCTTAACTTAATTTTTAAGAGATTGACAGTAAAAAAAAAAAAAAAAAAAAAAAAAAAACAGATCTGTGTATTCTCTGTCTTCACCACAGGGAGGCCCTATAGACTAGCGATAAAGAGGCAGGTTGATGCATAGAGGACTAAAAACGACTAATTATTGACATTTCGTTGTTAATTTAATCACGATTTAATCTTTTTCTTCCCTGCGCAGGTTAAAGATCAAAATGAAAAGAAATACCGCCTAAAAAGGCAAAATAAATTGAAGACCAGCATATTTCAGATACCTCCGTGCATTATAATAGAAGTTTATCCTTTGACTGAGGTAACAATCAGGCCCCCATGGATTTTATTTATTTATTTTTATTTTTTTCTTGTTAAATCCTTAAGTTTATAGCTCTAGGGAAAAAACAAACAACGTGTTTAAAGTGATTATTTAATTTAAAGCGAAGAGCTTGTTGTGCGCTCGCTTATGAAATTTTTGGAAGGAATGAAATTAATAATTCATGTACGTATGAAATATTCATTCTTATAATGCTTTTCATCCTCTTCCTTTGTTTACTGCATTTTGAAAACATTTTTGTAGGCTACAGTAAGCAGAGAACGCTGCTCCTAAAGCCTGACAAACTCCTTTGGTAATTCCTAGATAACCCTGTGAAATATTAGCGCATTATTTCTTATTTTGAGTCCTTCCGTTTTTTATATCAACTAACGACCTCAGTGTTTATTCCCCACGGTCGTCTTTTCCTTGTACTCAGCATCGCAGAAAGCAGAAACAGTTTTCCAGTGAACCGTTCCAATCAGTGCTGCACCATAAAAGCTGTCAATATGCTGATAGGTTACTGACATAAAGACTTCTGTTAAATCTGCCAGCAGGTTACAGGCAAGAAAGCATTTCTAAAAGCTGGTTAAATTGACGGTGAATCACCCTGACAAGCCCAGCTCTCCGTGTAGGATTGTTATTATTCTCATAAATGTTTGCTTCGAGCAGTAAAAGGTGCCAACATTTATAATACCCAACAATTATCCTGGAACACATTATTTATTATTTGATTTAGTAATTCTGCATAGTCTGCTATTAGGCATTAACAGAGTCATAAAGACTACTCTTTAATAATGCTTAATGCATTTTATTGTTGACATACATATAATTTTCTTATATAAACTAATTGTTGACATTGCATCTTATGTTGTTCCAAACCTGTGTGATTTCTTTCGATTTTTAGAGGAGAATCCTGGCCATTTTACAATGTAATGAAAGTGAATCAGAGCTGAGGCTGTCCAGCTCCATAATGACGAAAATCATCATAAACATGGTCCATATTGTGCACTATATTTGAAGTCTTCCGAAGCCTGAAATTGACTTTATTCGGTGAAAAATACTTCACTGAAATACTCTCATAAATCTGATTGCATATTTGCTTTGTTGTTGTTGTTTTGTTTTTTTTCTCTTTAGTGTTTCGCTTTTTTTGTGTTTTTGCTTTTTGTGTCTTTGTTTTGTTTTGTTTTTTATTTGAGTTAGAAGAGTTTAGAATTTTCAATGATTGTTTACAAATTGGACTTAAAAATTCTCAAGTTCTATGGTTTGGTTATTTTGCTTTTGTTTTATTTTTGCTTTTTATGCCTGTTTTGTTTCATTTGAATCAGAAGAGTTCAGAATTTTCAATGATTGTTTACAAATTGGACTAAACAAGTTCTCAAGCTCAATGGTTTGGTTATTTTGCTTTGTTTTGTTTCATTGGAGTCAGAAGAGTTTAGAATTTTCAATGGTTGTTTATAAATTGGTCTGAACAAGTTCTCAAGTTCAATGGTTTGGTTATTTAGCTTTGTTTATTTTTGCTTTTTGTGTCTTTGATTTGCTTTGTTTTGAGTCAGAAGAGTTGAATTTTCAATGAGTGTTTACAAATTGGACAAAAAATTCTCAAGTTCAATGGTTATTTTGCTTTAGTTTTATTTTTGCTTTTTTTGTGTCTGTTTTGTATCATTTTGTTTCATTTGAATCAGAAGAGTTCAGAATTTTCAATGATTGTTTACAAATTGGACTAAACAAGTTCTCAAGCTCAATGGTTTGGTTATTTTGCTTTGTTTTGTTTCATTTGAGTCAGAAGAGTTTAAAATTTTCAATGATTGTTTATAAATTGGTCTGAACAAGTTCTCAAGTTCAATGGTTTGGTTATTTAGCTTTTTGTGTCTTTTGTTTTGTTTCGTTTGCTTTGTTTTAGTTTTGCTTTTTGTGCCTTTGTTTTGTTTTGTTTCATTTGAGTCAGAAGAGTTTAGAATTTTCAATGATTGTTTACAAATTGGACTAAACAAATTCTCAAGTTCAATGGTTTGGTTATTTTGCTTCGTTTTAGTTTTGCTTTTAGTGTCTTTGTCTTGTTTTTCATTTGAGTCAGAAGAGTTTAGAATTTTCAATGATTGTTTACAAATTGGACTAAACAAGTTCTCAGGTTCAATGATTTGGTTATTTTGCTTTGTTTTAGTTTTGCTTTTAGTGTCTTTTTTTTTTTTTTTTTCATTTGAGTCAGAAGAGTCTAGAATGTTCAATGATTGTTTACAAATTGGACTGAACAAGGTATCAAATTCAATGGTTTGGTTATTTTGCTTTGTTTTAGTTTTGCTTTTAGTGTCTTTGTTTTGTTTCATTTGAGTCAGAAGAGTTTAGAATTTTCAATGATTGTTTACAAATTGGACTAAACAAATTCTCAAGTTTAATGATTTGGTTATTTTGCTTTGTTTTATTTTTGTTTTTCGTTTGTTTAGTTTCATTCTATTTGAGTCAGATGAATTTAGAATTTTCAATGATTTGTTTACAAATTAGACCAAACATTTTTAAATTGTTTGGTAATGGCTAATAAGGTTGTATGTGCCTTTTTTGTTTTGTTTCATTTAATTTGAGTCAAAAGAATTTAAAATTTTCAATGACTTATTTACAAATTGGACTAAAGTTCTCAAGCTCAATAATCAGATTATTTTGTTTTGTTTTATTGTTGCTTTTTGTTTCTTATGTTTTGTTTTGTTTTGTTTCATTTTGTTTGAGTCAGAAGAATTTAGAATTTTTAATGATATGTTTACATGTTCTGAAGTTCAATTATTTGGTTATTTAGCTTTGTTTTATTTTTGGTTTTTGTGTCTGTTTTGTTTTGTTTCATTTAAGTCAGAAAAATAATAATTGTCAATGATTTTTTACAAATAGGACTAAGTTCTCAAGTTCAATGGTTTGGCTGCGAAAATGTTAGCAACTCACTTGAAGAGTATCAATGAATTTATCATTTGACTTATGTAGTGCACAAGTCATTCGTTTCGAAGCTTGAAAGCTTCAGTTCTATATTGATTTTAATTGTGCAGGCAATATAATGTCAGAGTTAACAAATCTTCTTGGAGCATCATTTAGGCCCGAGAGAGGAGAGAGGCAGAGAACAGCTGTGTGGGGGCACATTTCCGGGATTCAACAGCTATCACATTTTTCATGTCCTCTGATTCAGACTACACATGGGAGGCGGAGGCTGTGACCGCACACTAAATTCAGAGGTGACCTTTAGCTGTGATTTGACACAACCCTCAGTGGAAATTTGATTTCGGTTTTGTTCTGTCCTGCAATTGCCAGGACACACTGTGTGATGGAGATGTGTTGTGATGTGCCTTGTGTATCACAAGGCCATGTGATAGCTCAAGTAAATATCAATGTGTCTGCTGCCTGTCCCAGAGTGTGCAATTTACGAATGCATGAAACAAACATGTGGGCATGATATGAAAATATAACCGAGTTTATGAATCATGAAATAGCTTTAAGCTTACCAGTGCCATACGAGCCTGACTGTGATTTAGAAACAAATCTGCAAGATGTTCACGCTCTAAAATGTGCTGATTGATGAAACATGCATTATGAAAGTGTGAAGCCTGGTGTAAGGTTGAAGGCTCTTTATGTTATTACCGCATCAGACACTAAGCAGTCATTACTCAACCATGTAATAATAAATGTGGCTTCTCCTGTAATTATGGGCCTCCTCTATCCCCTCTCTATCATATTTAACTAAGAACCCGTGTCTAAAGGAGAAATTAAAGTCAATATCGCACAATACGTTTCTAAATGATCATTTACTTCAATGTACTAAAATTACCCTCCACCAGATGTGTTTCACCCATCACAAATCACCACTTTCATCCATAGCTTACATCACTGTCATCTACAATTATAGTGCATAGTGGCGGGGGACTGTCTCTCAGGTGCTTAATTGAATCTGTATGGAAAGAATGATGCAGAAATGTTACCATAATATTAAGGCTGCGTTGCTTCCAGCACTGTTGCTGAAACTTACATCAGAGATTCATATGGGAAGTGTGCTTAATGAAGTTTTTACAATGGGAAATAATAAACTTTTTGCAAGATTTTTGTAAAAGTATAAATGGAAGTATTTATCAGAGTAGATTCTAACTTGTACAGTGGCACTACAACTTTGGGATGAACAAAGTATAATACTAATATTTTATTTAGTGGATTTATATACTTGAAAAATATAATATAATCATTTTATATAATTTTTTATAAATCATATGATATATATATATATATATATATATATATATATATATATATACAGTCAAGCCCGGAATTATTCATACCCCTGGCAAATTCTGACTTAAAGTTACTTATATTCAACCATTCAAGTTTTTTTGACCGGAAATGACACAGGTTTCTCCCAAAAGATAATAAGACGATGTACAAGAGGCATCATTGTGGAAAAAAAATATTTCTCAGCTTTTATTTACATTTGAACAAAAAGTGGCATGTCCAAAATTATTCATACCCTTTGCAAACTGTCACAGTCTATGGGAAAATCCAAAGTTCTATACCATTCCAAATAGTCCAAGCTGTTCTAAAGCATCCTAATTTCTCTGATTCATTGGAAACAGCTGTTTTAATCAACTCAACAGGTGAAAAACAGAAGCTCTCTGCTGTTGGTTTGTGGACAGTCATGGCTAAGACAAAGGAGCTCACTGAGGACCTGCGGCTGTGCATTGTGGCTGCTCACAAGTCAGGAAAGGGCTATAAGACCATATCTAAATGTTTTGAAGTTCCAGTAGCTACAGTGTAAAGTATTATTAAAAAATACAAGACGTTCCACACTGTGAAAAATCTGCACAATACTGGGTTCCACGGACGCAGACCAAGGAGGACACCACTAAGGCACACAAAAGCCTGCTTGGCCTTTGCAAATGCTCATCTGGACAAAGAAGAAGACTTCTGGTCTTCTGTTTTATGGTCAGATTAAACAAAAATTGTTTAGCCACAAAGATGTAGCCTTCATTTGGTGTAAAAAAGGAGAAGCCTTCAACCCTAAGAACACCATCCCCACTGTCAAACATAGTGGTGGGAACCTAATGTTTTTGGGGGGGGTTTCAGCCGGTGGACCAGGGAACCTAATCACAGTAAACGGCACCATGAAAAAAGGAGCAATACATCAAAATTATCAACAACAACATCAGGCAGAAACTTGGCCTTGGGCACCAGTGGACATTTCAGCAATGACCCAAAACACACAGCAAAAGTGGTGAAGAAATGGTTAGCAGACAAAAACATTAATGTTTTGCCCAGCCAGAGTCCTGACTTAAATCCAACTGAGAATCTGTGGAGGGAGCTAAAGATCAGGGTGATGGCAATGAGACCCTCCAACCTGAAAGAGTTGGAGCTCATCGCTAAAGATGAATGGGCAAAAATACCAGTGGAGACATGCAAAAAGCTGGTCAGCAATTATAGGAAGCGTTTGATTGCTGTAATAGCCAATAAAGGCTTTTCTATTGATTATTGAGAAGGGTATGAAGAATTTTGGACATGCCACTTTTTGTTCAAATGTAAATAAAGGATGAGTAATAATTTTTTCCACAATGATGCCTCTTGCACATCGTCTTATTATCTTCTGGGAGACGTCTGTGTCATTTCTAATAAAAAAAAAAAAAAAAAAACTTGCTGGTTGAATAAAAGTAACTTTAATTTAGAATTTGCCAGGGGTATGAATAATTTCAAGCTTGACTGTATATAGGGTCCATATTAAAAAGATCAGATGTGACAGTAAATAAATGAGGTATTATTCAAAAACAAGAAAAATGTTTACATTTTAGATGCCACCTTAATGTTTGAACCAATCATTATTCTGTATGCAAACAATGACATCACTGTTGGCTGTTCGATTTGCAGTGTTTTATCAGTGAACGTCAGTGGGACTTGGTCTTTAATTAGAGTGCTTAAGCTGATCTGAGATCTGCTGCAGCACAGTTTGCTTTGTAATCGTTCTTGCAGTCGCTGGCCAAGGTGCTGAACATAATTAAATCATCTCATGCAGCAGAAACAGGACTTTACACCTATAGTACTCTCCTTTGAGCCTTTGTGTAATTGTTCCCATGGAAAGTAGCAGTTTATTACTTTCGACTTTGATTTGGAGGGGCATGCATGTTTTTATGTGGTTTTTGAAGAAGTCATATTCCCGCAGGCCAGCTTACTAATGCGTGTGCAAAGTCTGCAAAGTTACGCTGCATTCATTTGCACAGAGTCTGAGTTGACACCAGAGGCTGTGAAAATAACACTCTTGCCTGCCAAAATGGTGCCTGAGCCAGATAAAAAAGAAACCCCAAAAGCGTGATATTCATTTTTTTTTTTGGAATATTAAATGGATGGTGACAGTGTGTTAGTGACACTATGGAACCGCAAGGCTGAAAGCATATAATTAAGTCCAGTGATTAGTTTTCTGTGTTTTAATGAATGACTAAGATGAGAAAAATAACTAAATAAAAATAAACCATTTTTTTGTTGTTGTTGTAAGTTTTGACTCTAAATGAACAGTTCACCCAAAACTGAAAAATTGCTAATAATGTACTCACCCTCAGGCCATCCAAAATGTATTTGAGATTGTTTCTTCATCAGAACAGATTTGAAGAAATTTAGCATTACATTACTCACCAATGGATCCTTTGCAATTAATGGGTGCCGTCAGAATCAAAGTTCAAAAAGCTGATAAAAGCAATACAAGGAGTAAGCGTGGACGTATGGACTGATATTTTGGACAGAAGCAACAGCTTCTTCAGCTTTTTGGACTCTCTTTATGACGGCACCCATTCAATGCAGATTATCCATTGGTGGGCAAGTAATATAATGCTAAATTTCACCAAATCTGTTCCGATGAACAAGCTCATCTACATCTTAGATCGCCTGAGGATAAGTCAATTTTTGGCAAATTTTCATTTTTAAGTACTCTTGCTTTAAAACACGTGCTTTCTCTCTCTTGCTCTCTCTGTATTTGTGACCCTGGACCACAAAATCAATCTTAAGTAGCACGGGTATATTTGTAGGAATAGTCGAAAATACATTGTATGGGTCAAAATTATCGATTTTTCTTTTATGCCAAAAATCATTAGAATATTAATTAAAAGATCATGTTCCATGAAAATATTTAGTAAATTTCCTACCATAAATATATCACAAAATATTTTTTGATTAGTAATATGCATTGCTAAGAACTTCATTTGGAAACTTTAAAGGCGATTTTCTCAATATTTAGATTTTTTTGCATCCTCAGATTCTAGATTTTCAAACAGTTGTATCTCGGGCAAATATTGTCCTATTCTAACAGACCATACATCAATGGAAAGCTTATTTATTTTATTCAGTTTCAGATGACATAGTGATTTTAGGTCCTTGTTTAGTTCCTTCCATTTTACTTTTACTTCCTTGTTTTGTAATACCAATAGTCTTGTAATACCAATCTGCCTGGCTCACCATGATTTGTTTTGACAGAAATATTACCTAGTCTTATTGATTCCACAGTAAATTGTGTAACAGTGCATTGTATTGTATGAAACAACTGGTAAATCTTACAAAAACCTGTCAGTTTTTAAACTGCTGATGTGTCACCTCATGGGAAAAGAGTGTTTTTCACAATGCGTCATCAATTGGCCATATTGGCGGCACTGAACGTAACCAGTGCTACTGAACTGAACAAAACTTGCATATTTTCTTGATTACTGCTGCTGAAAATGGTCAATTATTGTCATGTTTTGGGCTGTACTAATCGGTCAGACTAGGAAAAACATTTGGAGTACTACAGACTGCCAACAGTTATAACAAATCAAGAAGAAGAGAGCAAAAAACTGTCTGAGGAACAAAAGGCATTTGTGGGTGGCCAGACTGAACCAGGATTTCCAAGGCAAGAATCTTGACAACATTTGTGTTTGTTCTTATCATTTCAAGTCAGGTAGGCGAAATATTAAGCTGATATCTTAATACTGCTCGTATGTGTCTTTACCACCTAGTTTGTCAAAAATATTGTGCCCTTTCCCGTTCACTCAGTCTATGATTTAGCAGCTTCCACACAACAATTTCATATTCAACAACATATTCAGTAGTAAATTAATCGCACATGCTGTTGTTTACATCTGAGTATGCCAAAATTTTAATCTACTCACTAACCACGGCTTTCTTAACCCTCATATTTTGTTGACAATTACTTTATTAATCCTACTTCCCTTGTAAATCCTTTTAATAAGTCCCACTGACGTAATCAAAACATTAGGCAGATATTAGGCAGATTAATCTTTATCTGTCTGTCACACCAGAAATGTGACTATCATTTTAGCATCCTAGCATTTAGTTAATGTCATTTTGACCCCCCTACACTGTAGAGGGAAAACAACTAGCAGCAGTGCTCCTTTGTTTCAAAGCACTGTAGAGTCGTTGCTCCACGGATCCCGCATCAGTCCTGACACCGTACTGGACGCGTTTATGTTATTCCTTCACTTTTATTCCTTTCTAAAGCACTGTAACCTACCAGCATATTAATTCATTAAGAAGCAGATTCGTTCTTCGGATGTATTTGCATGTTGTCTCGTTTTCGAGCTCATCTCTCTGCCCCTCCTCCAAGTGAGGTGCTGCGGGGAGATCCGTGGACCAATGGAAACGCGAGGCTGGGACAGAGGGAATCCTGAGCGCTGCTGTCAGGATCTCAAACAGCGGCGAGTAACGGACCGTCCGCACACGAACCGAACCCTCGGCCCGGAGGAATATTGAATATTATCAGTACGGGAATGCGAGTCTGACCTGCTAACTTTAACGCAAGGTAAGCAGAACGCGGATGCGTTTATAATCCATTGCATGCATTGCGTGGTTTTACTGGGGTTTTTGAGTCCCGCAAGTTAAAAGCTGGATGTAATATGCAAATATCAATTGCAAGCTGTCATATTGCACATGGACCCGCATCATAAGCATGCTTTTGATGTTAGGAGTATGGGTTATGCCTCGAAGGATGTGTTACTCATGCTGGAAGCACATCCTGATGGGTATTTATCCTGCATGACAAGACGTGTTTTAATTTTTTAGGATGACTAGTGGGTCACCTGTATTAAATGAACCTGTCCACCTGGTTTCATTTCACAAGACCTTTGCAGCTGTGACAACTTGACAGCACTTGGAAGTTTTGTCACTGAGCGCTGGAACACTTTGAGGGCTGATCAGGGACCTCTGAACCTTGGAGCAACTTAAGTTAATGAATAATTGACTGCTGACTGTGACAGCATGTCCTGGACAGGGATGCACTAAAGGACATCACACTCATCGTTTATGGTCTGAGGTGGATGTTGAAGGTTTGCAGATTAAAGCTAGAATGTCAAAGAACATCAAATGTAAAGGCTTTTGAACTGTAGGTTAGTGGTTTTGTCATAAAAAATGGCGTATCAAATCATGTGATTCTGTGAGAAGGTATTGATTAAAATTTGTCTCCTCACCCAGTTTGTTGCACAAAAGCTATGGGCCGTGTAAGTGGGGAGTTAATGAACTCATTTGATATAGGATCTGAAAAAGTTCTTCAAGGCAAATGTGTGATTCATTTGAACAGCTATCATCAGTCTAGTTTCCATAGCACAGGTACTTATAGTATAAATCCTAGAGAAGTGGGTCAAAATATGTTAAACGTGTCACGAGATCATTTGCATTGATCTGTTGTTTGAAGTCTTGATGTTACTGGCTTGCCAGTGTGCTGTGTAGTTTCTGCAGCCCGAGCAGAGGCGAATTGAATAAGTAGGTTAACTAACTGCTCATTGACTCAATTATATTTCGCCCTTATTTAGAAAAATGACACGTGAACTGCTATGTTTGATTCATTTCGCTCCACTGGCATAGAGGCTTTTGCTTGGGGGGAAAGAGAAGATATACCTAATTGTTAAGAAGGAAAAAAGGGATCAGAGCTAATTATGCCAAGATAAACGCTTTGGTTATATATATCCTCCAAATCCGTTTAATTCTTCTCATTGTCAAAAAAAGCCTGAGATAATGGAAGCGTATTTATGAGTACACGATTATGTGTTTTATCCAATGTAAAAGTCTGGCGGGTGGGCTTTTTTCAGCATTGGAATGCTTCTATTTTTCAAATAACGTGCTAATTAAAGTTCATTCTATTATAGGCAAATGAGAGCAAAAGGGATTAATTTAGGTTTGAGACGGCGCAATGTCTTTGCTGTTGACTCTTCCTCCCTCAACAATAGACCATTGCCTTAACACTACTGCCCTGCCTATTTATAAAGGAAGCCTTTTGGGAGTTACACTGCAGGCTATCTGCCTGTCCATTTTTATTTTGACCACCACTGTGAAGTTTGTAGTAGCTAAACAGACTCGTGCTCTCAAGGCACAGAGCAGTTCCTTCAGTGTTTTCACACATATTCATGTAAGACCTCATCTTTACTCGGATTCAGAGTAGTTATCCCCTCTGAGATTCCTCTTCTAGCTTCTGATTCCTCTTGATTTAACTCGAGCACAACGTCGTAGCCGTATCCAGACACACTGATTATGAAGATTTTCTGCAATGAGGCTGTGGATTTCTACATTGGGCCTCATTTACAAGCAGAAAGAACTATTCAAGGGTGACTTTGACTTTTAAAGGGTGGATTTTTTTAGTATTTTAATATATTCATAGAGGTTTGCTTATAATGTAAATGAAGTTCTTAGCACAAATAAATATGTGGGAAAATGATTATTTTCAACCCTCATTTTGACCCTCTGCCTGAAATGAGCTGTTTTTAAGGGGCGTGTCCTTTAAGGCTTCTCAGTAATCAGCCACTGTTATGATTGGCTAATGTCATTTCATAGGAAACAGTATCAACACCCCCTTACTATTGCATGTGAGTGTTTTGACGTGATCAACAGAAAAAAAAAGTTTCCAGACAAAGCATTATGAAGTAATTTACTTACCGTTTGTGATGCAGCTGCATTCAGATCTAGTACTGCTTCATGGTTCAACAAATGTTTCTTTGTGAACTCTTCATGACACTGTGCCTTAATTACAAAACAACATGCTCTGAAGTCCAAACAATCCTCTGATACAATCCAGGATGCCATTAAAAATAAACTATCCACTTCTAATGTTGGGATCCTTCTGAAATCTGTACAAAGATGCGAACAAGCTGTTTAAACCAAACGTGTCAAACCAAACGTTCTTTCACTTCATTTGTCTTATTGATGACAGACTTAAGTCCGTGGACTGTGTCAGTGAATGCTGTATCAAGTGTAGACAAAACTGAAAACAATTCAAATGTTTTATTGCTAAGGATTTTGAAAAGACCTATACTGACTAAAATATAAAGTGTACTGAGAACATGCGCAACAACAACAACGAAAAACTGTAATTTCCAGACAAAGCATTATGAAGTAATTTACTTACCGTTTGTGATGCAGCTGCATTTAGATCTAGTACCACTTCATCTTTCAGCAAATGTTTCTTTGTGAACTCTTCATGACACTGTGCCTCAATTACAAAACAGCATACTCTCAAGTCCAAACAATCCTCTGACACAATCTGCGACGCCATTAAAAATAAACCATCCGCTTGTTTCCTAAGCTGCGATTCTCCTGATATCTGTACAAAGGTGTGAACAAGCTGTTTAAACCAAACATGTCAAAGCGAACTTTTTTTTGCTTCATTTGTCCTATTGATGACAGACTTAAGCTTGTGGATGGTGTCAGTGAACGCGCATCTTATACTGTATCCAGTGTAGACAAAATTGATTTTTTTAAAAAATGTTTTAATGCTAAGGATTTTGAAGAGATCTACTGACTAAAATATAAAGTGATTGAGAACATGATCAACAACAAAAAACAGTCATGTCTAGACAAAGCATTTTGAAGTAATTTACGTACTGTTTGTGATGCAGCTGCATTCAGATCTAGTACTGTTTCATCTTTTAGCAAATGTTTCTTTGTAAACTCTCCATGACAGTGTGCCTCAATTATAAAACAATATCTGTCCTATTGATGCCAGACTCAAGCACATGGACTATGTCAGAAAGTGAACACCCATCTGTAGACAATATCCAGTGTAGACATGATAACGGCAGTGGTTAATTTCTATTTGCTTTTGACATGATGCGATGTGATGTGGCACTCGTATTCGTATTCAAGTAATCAGCCGTTAAGCTACTGAACGCCAATGGGTGGTGCCTATGGTGAGAAGGAGACTATTTATCAATGCCTTGCTCTGGAGGCAGTGTTTATGCAAATGTTTGTGCCTGACGTCACCTTGCACCTCAGATCCAAACAATCTGTTTTTGGAGCTTAATTTAAAAAATGCTTTGTTAATAAGGAGGACCATGTGTTAAGTTATGAAACCTGCAGGATGTTTTATTAGTTCAGAGACCTCTAATATGCCAAAAGATCTAGGCAAATTCGATTTTTCATGTCATGACCCCTTTAACTTTTTTTTGTTTGAAAGTGACTGTATTTTTAAAATGTTGAAATGAAAAAAAATAAAAATAAAATGCACACCTGCTGTCAACAGTGAGTATATGGGGCATAAAACATCTGGGGAGTGTGCAAGGTCCATTTTACGTGCCAGTTATTCAAATTTGTTTAAACATTTATGTTCAACAGAGTGAACTGTACTCGTTGTACCATATGAGACCACTTTCAGTCTGACATGCAATAAATTATATTGAGCATCCTGTTATAAAAACTATAAAAGCTTTTTATCAATAAAGCAGTTCACTGGTATCTGAGTGCTTTATGAGCCAGTCCTGAATATACAAGGGAATGCATAAGTTCTGAACATTTTCTTAGGCTTTTATAATTAGGTTCAGTAAAGAATGCTCTACTTCTCAAGAACTATTTTTAGCTGTACGGGTTTTTTTAGTTACTGTATGGTCCTTTGGAGATAAAGTTGTAGGTTCTTTAGATCAGAATGTTGGTTTCTGGGCTATTTGAAGCATCAGATGGTTCTCTAAAGTAGTGATTTCAAACATTTTACTGCCAAGGATTTTGAAGAGACCCACTGACTAAAATATAAATAATCTGTTTATATTGTCATGTATAATTATTACAGTGTGTGAAAAATAAGCATTTTTTTATTTTACTTTACACACACACACATATATATATATATATATATATATATATATATATATATATATATATATATATCTTCTATTTATGTATTTCCCAGCAAAAAAATGTATATTATATTCATCAAGTTTAAAAATGGAGTATGAAAAGTTCTTTGTAAAACTGATGTCAGGCTGTAGAACAATTTTGGATCTGTCATAGACTTTATTTTTCAGCGTGTATGTGAGAGAGCGTTAACATTTGCAGTAAAGGTGCTGCCATTTTGCCTGATGATGTGGTTGCTTTTCCGTATGATTAAGACTTGCTATTCTGGGCGGTGGGAATGGCTCTGATCAGCTTTGCCAATGACTAAGTGCCATTCATAGACACATGAGGAGTTGGCAGGCATTGTTTGAGTGGTAAGTAATTATTATAATCACGCTGGTGGTCTGTTGTAAGGGTCTGTCAGGAAAAGACAGAAGAAAATAATTTTGATTCCTCTACGGAAATTCATATAAAGAAATTACCAAGACTGTAAACGGAGCTCCTTGGCATGTTAAAAAGAAAAGAGACGATTAGTTGAATGGATAATCCATAATAGAAATGATCACGTACAACAGTCAGAATATTATCTAACATTCTGATGGTCTTCGAAACCTATTTGTCTATTCCAAAAAAAGGAAAAGCGAAACACACATTAGCCGCTAGAGGAAAAAAATGATGTAATATGTGGAAAGATCTGATTTAAAGTAAGCATCAAACGAGTCCAATGCATCAGGGCACATCAATACATGGCTGGAAGCTTAAAGATGCAGTGGGTAATTGGCACAGATGTATCTACATGGAGAAAACAAATTACATTTTTGTCCATTCATTTTGATATTCTCTGTGATCTGGTTCTGCATTGGCCCGTTTCGCCCCACTGACATGTCCCGGCTAAGCAGCGGACGCATGTGAGCAAACCTAGCAGGCTTGAGCTGGGCTAACTTGAGTACTGCAGTGCTCCTGAAGCACAGTGCAGAGAAACAGGCACATCAGAGGAAGACTGAAGAGCAAAGTGAATGGAGAACGAGTGCAGAGAGTGTAAAAGGGTGGGGAATATAGTATAAGAGTGAAACATGGCTGTGCGTGATTGTTGTTGCTGTTGCACAAGCTTTGCATATTCTAAACATATTAACATATTTGCATTCACTGAGTTATGGAAATTGAGAGTGATTATGTGCGTTTGTATGCATGCACGTGTGGGGTTTTATACACCTTCTCTCTCTTTGCTCTGCAAATGGTCTGGATTTTAAAAACTGTTTTAATCATGGATCAATAGACTTATGAGAGGATATGCTCATCGCTCTAATTATGTTGTTATTATGAGATCTGCCCTGCACTCATGGTCTGAACCCTATTTCACCTGCATCTCAGACTGTGGCTCAGAAATATGATTATAACTGTCCCAAAGGGGTCTCTGGCGTCTGTTTAATACACAGTGGGGTTCAGAAGTCTGAGACCACTAGTAAGGATGCTTATGTTTTTGAATAATTTCTAATTTAATGGATTGCAAATGATTTACATGAATGTCCTAACCAGTCACAACATAATAAAGCAACAAACACTAAGCTATACATATATCAATTCAGCTATATATTTATTTGTCTGGTCCTCATATCTGATTGGCTGAGAGGAGTGCAATATTCTAGTGATAACAGAAGAGGTGGATATCTAAATCCACTATAATTTTATAAATATTACTGTTTTTGTGTCATGGAATGTAGTCTTACAAGTTTTTTTATGAGAGAATGTAGTTGTTTAGACTTCAAATATGCGGTTTGTTAATAAAAATAACGTCTGTTTCAAAATTTGCTTCAATGTTTTCGGAGATATGAGCTCCAGGGCGTCAGCGGCCATTTAGCACTCATGAACCTCCTGAGAGCAGCCTCACCTCAGCCAGATCTTTTGGAATTTGCTAGGTGGATATAATTCATTTTGGGTAAATCTAATGGCCAATCTTTGGTCTCATGAATCTATTGTTTGTTCCAGAGCAAATAGTTTTGGCTAAGGGGAAAATCTCATCACGTTATATTTAATGTAAATTTAATGCTATGTATCAAAGCGCTGCCTTTGTATTTTTGACTGAATTGCCTAGCAACTTTTATGATGGCTGTTGTTGTTAATTAAATACTATTATTTAACAAATAATATTTTGTATAAATAATAGTATTTAATTATAGTATTTAGTAATTGGAAACAGTGTGTTCAAGATGGTGATTTTAGTTACATTACTCCACCATTAGATGGTTACAAGAGACTGTTTTTATGAGTGAGTTAACAGTAAAGACTTCTATGTTGAAAGAGACTGAAACAGGGTTGTAAACATGGAAGTTGACACATTAAATGCACTGAGCAGCGCTGTCATTGGAAATCACCCTTAACAGATGAAAGGATAGTACGACAAAGATATCGCTTTCCTCAGTGGACATTTAAAGTAGTGTTTTATTGTGAATAAGAGATTGAGCTGAAGAATAAATGCTGTATCAGATGCAGGTAATCACACTTGTTCAGTCTTTTACTCTACATAATACAGTGAGCGTTAAATACAGTAATACAATAAGCTTTCAATGAATCAACTCAACGTTCCTTTGTTACTAGTTCTAAAAAGACGTTTTCAAATTAGTAACGGAGGCTTGGGCTCAGCTGTTAAATAGTCAACTTTAGATTTAAATCCATGGCAGAAGGAAGTAGTTCTGCACAAAAGAAGGTTTTTAAAGACATTCCATTGTTGTTTCTTATGTAATTACATACTCGTGCTGCCAAAACTGTTGTACATACGCAATGTCACACTCGTAGCTGTGCTATATGGCTGTCTATCGGCACACTGTGATTACCTACAGCTGAGGCGATATACAGCCATATCGCATTGCTACTTGTGTGATATTGCTCATATAAAAGGATTAATCATGATAACATTGTTGGTCCAAAATCCTGCTCTGCATAACTATATATTAAATATCAAACATTTGTTGTGATTGTGTTAAATTAAGCATCTTTTATTTCAGTGTGAAAAGACAGTGGCAGACTTTTGACCCTCACTGTAGCTTACAGTGAACCAATTTCTTAAGCTTGTGGTATAGAGCTTTTGTGGAGGTTCTTCCTTAGCTGTTTACAAGGGTGATTGGAAAGACCAGAGAAAGAAGGGGAAGTGGAAACAAAGAGAAGTGAGCAGGAGATGAAATGTAAGAGCGGGCTGGAAAAAGATGGATTGAGAAGGAGAAAGATTGCCTCAATGAGTCAGAATGAAGGGATGACATGTTGAAGTAGATGAATGAATGATTGAGGAAAGCAGGGATAGAAAGGGAAAAAGGAGAGATGGGAAAAATCATAGAAATGAGCGGACACAAGATGGTCCTGCTGCACTCTCGCTCAACATTTAATTTCCTGTCTTTTCCCTTTGGCCTCCCTCCCTGTTTTCTAACCAGGCCATGACAGCACCACATGCAGGCTTTGGGATGAGTTTGCACTGGGATTTAAATAGATAATGGCGGCCTTACGGTTGTTGGCTGATGAATTATTCACTGGAACCTCAAGACATTGTTGTGCAGCATCACTGATGACATACGCCAACTCTCAGGTTTGCAATATTGATGTCATAGAAGATTCCTCCATTTTGGTTTATGCAACAGCTCTGCTATGAAAATGGTGCTGGTTGGTTTTTATCTCTTTGTCTTCTAAGTTGCTTCTTCAGGTGAAGAGATGTGTTGTTAATAAAGGAGTTGATCACTCTGTAGTTGCCGTAAGCATGCTGTGCCTCATACACCTATGAGAGTTCCTGGGTAATTAATACTGCCAGTTACTGACAGCCGCATGGAGATATTGAGATGAGGTTTTAAACAGCCACTAGGCCGTTTAGTATAAGTAAGGAATAATTGACGACGGGCCGTAGAATTCTTAGAAAATAATGCACACCCGAGGTGGTGATGCGGTCACGACGCGAAGCGGAGTGGCCGTTACACCTCGGGTGTGCATTATTTTCGTAGAATTCTACGGACCGAAGTCAATTATTCCGCTTATACTACAGTTACCACACCTCAAGACATCGATCAAATGATATATTTCAAGACATTCGTCCCGTTTTTATCCTTAAAACGCTATTGTGAGTAGGATTAATTTCTTACGCAGCTCATTCAACCCTTCGTTGCTAGTTCCAAAACGTCATTTTAGAACTAGTAACGACGCTTGGGCTGTTAATAGCAAAATAATGCCGTTAATAATGAAGTTTAGACAGACCGACAGACAAGCAGACAGACGGAAAGAGTGAGGGAGAGAAACTAAGTGTATGACTTTACCTCTCTCACGTCTGTGTCTCTCAAAGGTGACTGGCAGCATCGTCTCTACTAACAGTTAAACTTTAAGTTCACTTTCTTCAAGACCACGCCGTTGTTACCTCGCGTGTGAGAGCTGTCATGTCGTTTTTAAGTTGTTCATCGTCAGAGCAGCGCTAACAACATTAGCGCGAATGCTAACGCGAGTGCAAACTAAGTTATGTGTGTGCGTCTGTGAGGTGAGTGAGAGAGGGCGAGAGAAAGAGAGTTTGTGCTTTCCGTACATAATAAAACGTAATATATTGTGGAAAAAAACATGGAAATAATCTGTCGTTTTTATCCTGATGTTTACTGTATTTATTAGTTTGGCCAGTGTCATTGTGGGTTTTAGTTATTTTGCTGTTTTGGGCTGTAAGGACCTTTGAAATAACTGAAATCGTATGGCGAAGTGATATAGACATGCACTGCGGTCTAAAGCTGCCTGGAACTACGTTCGCCGTGCGTTTCCCTGAATATAATGCACACCTCTAGAACGTTCGTCAGCCAATCAGATTCAAGCATTCAATGGCCCTGTAGTATAAATGGGAATGCAGTATGCTGGCTGGTGGACTGAGGCAGTGGAATATTTGATCTCCTTTGTTATTCAATATAGAAATACAGTATTTCTTGAGGTCTGGCTTTCTTTCTCATTCTTTCATGCACACAGTGGGACCAGTTGTCACTTCATTTTACTTCACTGATTATTTCTCAGTGTAGGTTTATGGTTTGAAAGTCAATTCATGTAAAGGCACGTGTTAAAATCTAGCTACAAAAATGTGTGTGTGTGTGTATACATATATATAACACTCATAAGGGTATTTTTAAAAAAACTGAGATTCATCTGAAAGCTGTATAAATAAGCTTTCTATTGATGTATGTTTAGGATAGGAGACAATTTGTCCGAGATACAACTATTTGAAAATCTAGAATCTGAGGGTGCAAAAATACTGAGAAAATCACCATTAAAGGTTTCTAAAAGTTCTTAGCAATGCATATTACTAATCAAAAAATTAAAATAAAAAAAGTTTTGATATATTTACAGTGGGAAATTTACAAAATATCTTCATAGAACATGATCTTTACTTACCCTAATGATTTTTGGCATTAAAAAAATCGATAATTTTGACCTATACATTGTATTTTTGGCTATTGCTACACTATACTCATGCTACTTGAGACTGGTTTGGTGGTCCAACAATGAATATTCAATATACAACACATTGTACAGTATGTACATTTCTTTTGGCAATAGACGCAAACAACATTCTGTTGTGCTTCATGTTGCACTGCTGTTGGATCAGCCTACTGTTTCTTCCAACAGGCTTGTCATGGAGGGGGTGCGAGATGTTGTCCATGATGGTCGAATTAATTTGGACATCATTCTGCACTCGCCCACCACCCCCAGTGGGTCTAGGTCCTCTGTCCTAATGACAGTGCATGCCTGCCAGTTTGGTTCAGCATGTTTTCTTCTCAGTCTCTGATCTCTTTACAGACAAAACAAGACTAGTGGAACAAATTTTAACCTTTTTTTTATTTTAATTAAAGGGGGGTAGAGTAATAGTTTTTATGTTAGTTATTTAGTTTTAATAATACCCTGTATAAAAATACCCTGTTGAGGTGCCCCTAGTGGTGTGGAACGTGTGTGTTTTAAAAACTTTTTACAACTTTTGATGCTGTCTGTTTTCTCAATGTGTTGCAGTATTTTCCATTGTTTTCTGAAAAACGATATTTTAAAATTGTTCCAGTACTGGAACATTTCTTTTCTTTGCTCTAATGCATCTGTATGGACCCTTTTCACAGACTGCGATGACACATTTCCACATTTATTAAAAGCGTAAATGTTATCATGCATTTTTTATTTTGGTATTGGAGCAAATGGTAACAAAATTATATTTGTTGTAGTTCCCAAGGTCACACTTTAGTTTGGGGACCAGTTTTCACTATAAACTATTAACTACGACTGTTTATTGCCTCAATAACCTCCTAATATGCTAGTAAAATGCATGTTAAAAAGCAACTAGTTAATAGTGAGAATTGGTCCCTACACTCTTAAAAATAAAGGTGCTTCACGATGCCATAGAAGAACCTTTTTTGTCTAAATGGTTCCATAAAGAACCTTTAACATCTGAAGAATCTTTCTGTTTCACAAAAGGTTCTTTGTGACGAAAGCAAGTTCTTCAGATTATAAAAAGGTAAGAAAGAGATGGTTCTTTAAAGAACCTTTGACTAAATGGTTCTTTGTGGAACCCAAAATGGTTCTTCTATGGCATCGCTGTGAAGAACCTTTTAAAGCACCTTTATTTTTAAGAGTGTAAACTAAATTGTTATGTTACCATTTAACACTACAGAAGTTTACGCTAGTCTCTGTAAATTAAAGGGATATTTCACCCAAAAAAGAAAATTCTGTCATTAATTACTCACCCTCATGTCGTTCCAAACCCATAAGACCTTCATTCCTCTTCAGAACACAAATTAAGATATTTTTGATAAAATCCGAGAGCTTTCAGAGCCTGCATAGACAGCAACAGTACTTCCAAGTTCAAGGCCCTGAAAGGTAGTAGTAAGGACATTGATAAAATAGTCCATGTGGCAACAGTGGCTCAACGTTATTTTATAATGCTACAAGAATTCTTTTTGTGCATGAAGAAATCATAAATAATGACTTAATACAACAGTTTCTTCTCTTCCTTGTCAGCCTTTGAGGCATGTTGACAAGAGTACAAATATTTACTTATTATTGTTTTTAATTTTGTTAAAAGCAAACTTTTGTTTGCTCATGCTTTTGAATTTCCAATCATAGTTATTGGATTTGAACCGCCAATCGTAGTCTCCACCTCGAAGATTTTTAATACACTCAGAGACTAAGGCCTACTGGACTATGAATCTCTAAAGGCAGAAATGAAATGTCACCACATTTATCCAGAACAGCCAACAAGACTTTCCTTTTCAGCAACCTGTCAGGGATGTGATTTTTCACAATTTACTCCTGCTTCAGACACTTTAGCTGCCAGGCAGCTTAACGGACAAAGCTGGGGATAGTTTTCACTTTTTTCCCCTTAATATGGCAGTTGTCAACCTACCATTAAACCAGAGAGATAAATGGAGTCAGATAGCAGCCATTCTTTCTGCTTCAAAGTAAAGTTTAGTATAGGACTCAAGTCTACCAGTGCAACTGATTTGCTTGGTTGAACAACACTTACTCAACTCTTCCGTTTACAAGGAAGTATGCAGCGATACCACCTACAGTATAGCAGCACAGAGACAGATGTATACCATAAGTGAGATTATGTTTATTACCTCCACCCCGAGAATGCTGAGGTCATATAAAAAGACGCCCCTATTAGTAACAGGCACCCATAGGCGTGTGGTCTGAAAACACAATAACCTGAAAACCAGCATGACCTTCTCCCTGGGGCGAGGGGCCTGTCAATCCCAATATGGGTTGCGGCAGCTCTGTTTACCAGCCAGCTGATTGAAGCTGAGGTCCTACATGAATAGCCAATGATGGAACTAATGGGACCTCACCTTCAGGAAGGTTGCACACAGAAGCTAATTCAACCTGTCAAGAAGGCAAATAAGGAAGATAAGGTGTGTGCTCTGGAAACAGAAAGCGAGGGAAAAGTTTGCCAGTTCGTTGCCCATTCTGAATTGGTTAAAAACAAGATTCATGGAGCCTGTCCAACCACTCAGAGCTGTTTTCCTAGTTCAGACGGTGAAGCAAACGCAGATAGAAGGTTTGCTTTGCTGCTCTATCTGTGCCTGGCAGACTTTTTAAGAAAAGGCCCCTGGGGCTACTTTCTTGTTGTTTTGTGAGCTCTTGGGCTTTTCTGTCAGACAGTTGAGAGTGAGAGTGATGAGAGGGGTATTACAAGAGTGTGTGTTTGATTGCTGTTTGATTAGGAAAGATGCTGAGTCACAGTGGGACAGCTTTCACAGGATTCGGCGTTCGGTGACTGAACATCAGTAAGTAGCGCAGTCTATGATTTCAAGTGATCTAACTGGAACAGTTATGATGAACACTCAGTTGTGATGATCTCCCCATCTTACAATCACACACATTTTTCCTCACAGTCAAACACTCCACATGATTGCAAGGGATCCGTGTCCTTCACATTCGTGACATTCTCTGGAGGGTATTTCTCATAGCCGAAACATTTGTTGCTGTTGTTTTTTCATACAAATGCTTTAGACACAGAAGAACACTGTCACTTGTCAGATTTATTCATATTCCCCATTCACTCACGTATACTAAAAGCTGCCAGGTTTAAGAGAAAATCACAGATATATAGTCACAAATTATAAGAAACAGATGCAGTTGGGAGAAACAAAGCCACAATAATGAGGAACATTTAGTCACATTGTGAGATATAGTCGCAATTTATGTTTTTTTTTTTTTTTCTTGCTCTGAGGTAGAAAAAGGCCTCCATACACAACCAAAACACTCTTTATCTTGAAAATACCCTATTCCCTACTTGCTTTCTATATTGTTTCCAAAGAAATACTGCTTTTGTTACAGGGACAAATTGTACTGAGTTCGAAGTTACAAGTCAAAAGTTTACACACACCTTGCAGAATCAGCAATATGTTAATTAGTTTACCAAAATGTTTTACCAGACATTTACATATAGTCCACAAGAGAAAATAGTAGTTGAATTTAAATAAAATTAAGCATCTGCTCATTGATTCTGGAGCATCAGTGAGTGTTTGAACCTTCTGTAAAATTTGTAATATTCCCTTAGTTGTCCTCAAAGTGAAAAGATGGATCTCAAAATCATATAGCCATTGTTGGAAAGGGTTCAAATACACCAAAACGCTGAAAAACCAAATAATTTGTGGCAAATAAATTAGTTTTCTGAAGAAAAGTGGGCAGTTTAACTGTTCAGGACAAACAAGAGACTCATGAAAAACTATGACTAAACCAAAAACACGGCTGTAGATCATTCAGGTAACAACACAGTATTAAGAATAAAGTGTATGTAAACTTTTGAACAGGATCATTTTTATAAATTCAACTATTGTTTTCTCTTGTGGACTATATGTAAACATATTTTATGTGAAATATCTTATTCAGTTCAGTACTAAATAAAAAATAACATGCATTTTGTATGATTCCTCTTATTTTGGTAAAAGAATTAACATTTTGCAGATTCTGCAAGGTGTTTGTAAACTTTTGACTTCAACTGTATATAACAAAAAATACATAAGAATAGTGTTGATTTTAAGAAACACTTCAGATGTTGAGGTTTAAAATGTAGGTTTAAACTTTACCTTTCTGACTTGAAGTAGTCTTTACATTGCATTCACCTCATGAGAGCAGCCACTTTATTTTTCATTTCTATTTTCAAAGAGGCTAAGGCAGGTTAAGTGATGTGTTTAAGGGAGCAGCAGTTACACCTGCATATCTAGGTCAAAAGTCTGATGCCGTGACCTCCCTGTATGTCTCGGAGCAAAGCTTTTACAGTCCTTTTACAAGCAAAGACAATTTTTTTTAGTGAGTTTGTTTCATTAGAAACAGCAGGGGTGAGTACAAAATGAAAACCCGGGAGTTGATACTAGTGCATTTTGTCTGAGGAGAAAGAACAAAAATACAAAGAAATCAGCATATTAGAAGGATCATGTCACACTGGAGACTGGAGTAACGGCTGCTGAAAATTCAGAATTCCCTCACAGGAATATGTTACATTTTAAAATATATTAAAATAGAAATTCACAAGTTTTTACTGCATTTTTGATCAACTAAATGCCGCTTTTTTTTTCTTTACAAATCTTTCCTCAATGATACACATTTGTTGTGTCTGCTTAAAGGAATAGTTTACCCCCCCAAAAAAAAAAGAAAATTCTGTCATTAATTACTCACCGTCATGTCGTTCCAAACCCATAAGACCTTCATTCATCTTTGGAGCACAAATTAAGGAAGGAGGAGGAGGTGAAGTGAGGCCAAGTATGGTGACCCATACTAGGAATTTGTGCTCTGCATTTAACCCATCCAAGTGCACACACACAGTAGTGAACACACACACACCGTGAACACACACCCGGAGCAGTGGGCAGCCATTGCTGCGGCGCCCGGGGAGCAGTTGGGGGATCGGTGCCTTGCTCAAGGGACTCACCTCAGCCATGGTATTGAGGGTGGAGAGAGTGCTGTATATTCACTCCCCCCACCTACAATCCCTGCCGGACCTGAGACTCGAACCTGCAACCTTTGGGTTACAAGTCCGACTCTCTAACCATTAGGCCATGGCTGCCCCCATTAAAATATTTTGATGAAATCCGAGAGCTTTCTGATCACGCAAAGAACAACACAACTGAAACATTCAAAGCTCAGAAAGGTAGTACACAAAGGACACACAAAAAAAACATTTTTCAAAACATTGATGGTTGAACATTGACTGTAAATGTTGTTACTACCTTTCTGAGCCTTGAACGTGTCAGTTGCGTTGCTGTCTATGCAGGGTTAGAAAGCTCTTGGATTTCATAAACATATCTTAATTTGTTTCCGAAATATGAATGACGGTCTTACAGGTTTGGAACAACATGAGGGTGAGTAATTAATGACAGAATTTTCATTTTTGAGTGCACTATCCCTTTAACAAGGACCCCATGTAAATCATATGGAACTAAAACATGAATTTACATTGGACTTTAAACAAACACAAAGAAGGAATTTTGGCTGCTTATTTTGTAAGTCCACTGAGCACCACTGTCTTTGAGTTTTACAGCACCTTAAGGAAACAGTGCCACAAGAGTCAACAACTCTGCTTCCTCCCAGCAGTGGTGCTCTGCAGGTACACACTGCTTCTGGGGGAGTGACTCCATGCGACACAGCAAGACGCTGGGCTAGTGGAGCAGAGCTGTTTCGAGAAGGCAGAGTTAGCTTTGGAGCAGATCAAAGCAGGCAAGCTGGCAGGCACCAGGCAGCAAACAACCCCTCCTTTTCCCAGGCTCCTCTGTGACCGTGAATTACATTGACTAGCTGTATCACCCCGGGCATCGGGGCTCAGTGCATTAGCTGCAGCGCACAAGCAGGAACCCTGCCCCCATGACTCGGCCTAATGGAATATTTTTTCATGCATGCACGCGTAAACCCAAGCCAGCTTCAAGCGCAGAACACGCTTATCCACACACAAAAACTTGAATGTCCTCTTACTGCTTCACTTGATTTTTTTTCTAGAGGTGTAAAATGCTTTGCTGCAATTGATCTGACACAATCAATCCATTGATTATGTCATTTTAACTGTCTCATTTACTATAGTTATAGCGCTAATAAAACAACGTGTTAATGTCTTATGAAAAATACATTAAGGATCTGGCTGAATTTTTATATACTCTACCGGTCAAAAGTTTAGATTTTTTATGTTTTGTTAAGAAGTTTCTTCTGCTCACCAAGCTTACATTTATTTGATCCAAAATACAGCAAATGCAGTAATCTTGTGAAATATTTGTACTATTTAAAATAACTGCTTACTATTTGAATATATTTTAAAATGTAATTTATTCCTGTGATCAAAGCTACATTTCAACATCATCAGTCTTCAGTGTCACATGATCCTTCAGAAATCATTCTACTATGCTGATTTTCTTAACTTTTTTTATTATTATTATCAATATTAAAACAGTTGAGTACATTTTTTCAGGATTATTTGATGAATAGAAATATCCAAAGATCAACATTCATCTGAAATAAAAATCATTTGTAACATTACACTGTAAAAAAGATTTCACCAGTTTCAGCTTAAAAACTTAAGTTCAGCAGCTGCCTTAAAATTTTAAAGTTAAATCAACTTTAAACTACACATAATTTCAACTCACAACAATAAAATTGGTTAACATGACTTGTACTTTTAAGTTGATTTAACTTAAAATGTTAAGGCAGCTGCTGAACTTAAAAACTTAAGTTGAAACAGGTGACAACTTTTTACAGTGTATACACTACAGTAGTCAAGATTTGAAGTGGATCAAAACCTTTCATCAAGGGTGTCCTATAAAAACAAAAACAACACCCGTTCTTGTCTTAGGACAACTTTGATTAACTTTTTTTGATCCACTTCAAATGTTGACTACTGTATACCATTCAAAAGCTTGGAGCCAGTATAATTTTAATTTTAATTTATTTATTTTAAGAAATTATAGAAATTAAGACTTTTATTTAGCAAGGATGCTTGAAATGGATCAAAGGATCATAAATGCTGCTCTTCTGAACTTTCTATTCATCAAAGAAACCTGAAAAAAAATATACTCAGCTGTTTTCAATAATAGTAATAATAAATGTTTCTGAGCAGCAAATGCAGGCTTGGTAAGCAGGCTTCTTTAAAAACATTTGAAATTTTACACTATATGCTTCAAAAATAATTAAATTATTAAAAATATTAATAATAATAATTGTTATATTTCTGGATTTATTTCCAGTTGTAAAAATAAGAATCATTAGCACATTTCAGCCATCACGGTCTATCAGACTTTAAAAAAATAATAATAATAATTAAAAAAAAGAAAAAAAAATTGTAAATCAGAAGGTCAGAGCAAATAAACGTTGCTTTTCCTCACATACAAGTTTCCATGGAAACGGCATCTTCCCACACAGCGTACATATTAACATACTAATAATTCTGAACATTACACTCACAGATCGCTAGCTTATATATAATTACAAGCTCATATGCTTCTGTTTCTGATTCTGTTTGGACTAATGAATCTCAACAAATCCAGATCCGCTTCACTCTTGTGCACATGCATAATATCTGTGATATTGTAAATTATGCTTGTGTTTTGACATTAGTATCTATATTTTGTAAAATGCCTATTTTATTTATTGCATAAGCACATGCACAGGACATGGCAACATGGCATTGGCCATTCATTAAAAAGAATGATTTAAAACACTTCAGCCATGATCCTGATCTCTGAGCTTGCATACTGATGGCGGCGGCAGGAGTGTGGGGCTTATGGGTGTCAGTCTGTAATACTGAAGCCTTACTGCTGAAGTGTGACGGGATATGTGAGCAGCACAGGTAAATAGAGGCTGGTATCCAGCCATGCCTATAGCTGTCCTTCCCTATGCCCCCTTCCCACATATCTGTGGCTGACAGGTGCCGCCATGGCTCACGTCCATCAACGGCTGGTTTACCTCAAAGCACTTTTGCGGGTACACTGTAAACTCTAAACAAATTAGTATAAATGTATATTCCTAGCTGTTGAAACGTAAATGTCTTTTTGTTTTCTGTTTTCTACATTTTGTATTCAGCTTCTGTACTTACTTTTGTAAGCCAGTACTGTGGTGCTGCAAATGTTGTTGACTCTCGTATGATAAATTGCTTGTAAAGTTCCTCATTTGTAAGTTGCTTTGGATAAAATCTCTTGTATTTTTACAGATTAACCGTAATAGTGTGCTGTGCTGCTGCTTCGGCTTCCAGCATGCATTGTCATATTAAAAATAACGGTTTCAAAAGCTTTTCACAGCAGTGCCATAAAAGAACATTTTTGGTTCCACAAAGAAGCTTTCAGTGAACAGTTCTCTTCTTTTTTCTTACGTTTGAATACTCCAAAAAGCCTTTCCCACTATAAAGAACCTTCTGTAGAATAAAACGTTTTTGTGAATGCTCTTCATGGCGCAATATGCCAATAAAAAGCTGCTTTTTGGTCTGTTGGGCTGCTCTGCTTTTGTTCTCACTTTCATTTAATTGTTTTATACAATTAAGCAAAATAGTTTTTGTCACTGTTGAGTTTTTATTATATGTAAGTATAAAATATTATGTTATTTCTGTTGTATAAAATTGCCACATTTAGCAGTTGGAATAAACTTTCATTTAGACTTATTTTGTACATAACACAATAATACAAAAAGGTTTTTAGGATAGAGATTATTGCATATTTTTTAATGTAATCATATCCAATTGGATGGTTGCACATGTACACTAGCAGTCAAAAGTTTAATTTTTTATTTTTTTTTATTGTTTTTTAAAGTTACTTCTGCTCACCAAGCCTGCATTTATTTGACCCAAATTACAGCAAAAACAGTACATTTAACTGTATAGAAATTAGTAGCAAGGATGCTTTAAATTGATCAAAAATGATGATAAAGACATTTATAATGTTACAAAATATTTCTATTTCAGACAAATGCAGTTCTTCTAAAGGTTCTATTCATCAAAAAAGGATCATGTGACACTGAAGACTGGAGTAATGATGCTAAAAATTCAGCTTTGAAATCACAGGAATAAATTACATTTAAAAATATATTCAAATAGAAAACAGTTCTTTAAAATAGTAAAAATATTTCAAAATTTTGCTGTTTTTGCTGCATGTACTTTGTATCAAAATAAATGCAGGCTTCTATAAAAAATTAAAAATCTTACTGTTCAAAAACTTTTGATTGGTAGTGTAAATGATCATTTTTAAATGCTAATCCCACATTTGTAAATTCATGAACTTCAGACAGTCCATTTTGTAATTGGAAAGGAATGACCTTACAGTAAATGTTCACAGAAAAAAATATATAGTAGTATGTTGTTAAAAACTACTGTTACATTTATTATGATTTCTAAGCATACTGTACACGATTAGAGTTTGGTTCCCTTCCGGGAACTCTACACTGCGTCCTGAAACGCTGTGGGGAACGCCATTGGCGGGCCGCACTCTGAGTCATGTCCAACGTCCAATGAGAAACGGGAGTGACGTCACAGGCGCGGTGACGTCATCGACCAGGAAGTATAAAAGCACGTGCGTTTGAAGCTGGCGTCAGCTTTTGTCATTCAGCGAGAGCGCTCTGTGTTATTGTCTGTCTGATCTGCATTCTGCTGTTTTTCAGTGCCAATTGCACTACTTTTATTTGAGCAGAAATGCCTGGGGGAAAACGTTCTTTTAAGAACGAGCGTTCTTTTCAGAACGAGAGAACAATGGCGGTTCAGCAGCCACATAGACGGTGTGTCCCTCCCTGCCAACGCTTCATTGTTGGTGGGGATACACACGATCTATGTGTGGTCTGCTTGGGAGCGGAGCACGCTAGGTCAGCCCTTGAGGGGGCTGGCTGCCCGCAGTGCGAGCGGATGCCGCTGCGGTTGCTCCGTTCCCGGAAAGCCCTCTTTGAGGAGGGGGCTTTCATTAGCGTTCCCCGCGGGTCTGGCCCCGCTTCCGTCGAGGCGGAGCGGCAGCTGCACTCGTGGGGTTCGCAGCTAGATCTGCTGGAGGGAGTTGAGACGGGTGATCCCCTATCTCTCTCCTCACCCAGCGGATCATATGACCTCCTCTTGGATGAGGAAGCCCGCACTGCGGTTCCTTCCCTCCGAGAGGAGGAGTCGGCGCTTCTCCTGTCTTCCTCCGAGGAGGTTGACATAGAGAGCGTCGATCTCCCACAACCGCCCCCCCGATCACCCCAGTATGAGGAGCTGGTGGAGGTGCTGACGAGCGCGGTGGCCAAACTCAATATCAGCTGGTCACCCGCTCCAGATCCAGAGCCCCAGGCGAGCAGGCTTGATTAGCGCTTCCTGAGGGCTAAATCAGCACCTCCCAAACGGAGCCTTCCCTTTTTCCCCGACCTCCATAAAGAAATCGCGAGGTCGTGGGATAAGCCGTATTCCTCTCGTCTCTACTCCCCCGCCTCAGATTACTACGGTAATGTGGGGGGGATGGAGGGATACGGCTACAGGGCGATGCCTCAGGTCGAGCAGACACTAGCGAGCTATCTGTCTCCCGGCCTGGCATCGTCCCTGAAGGCTCCGTCCTTGCCCACCAAGCCATTAAAAGTAACATCAGGCTTGATGGGCAAGGCTTATGCGGCAGCAGGTCAGGCTGGTGCATGTTTACACACCATGTCTGTGCTCCAGGCGTACCAAGCCGACCTGCTGAAGGAGCTTAGTGATGGCGAGGAGGTGAGCGTGTCAGAGATGCGTAGGACCGCTGATCTGGCGCTTCGGGCCACCAAGGAGACCGCTCGCGCTGTTGGGCGGTCTATGGCAGCCTTGGTGGCCGCGGAGAGGCATCTCTGGCTGACCCTGTCCGACATGAAAGAGAAGGACAGGGTCACGCTCCTGGACGCCCCCCTGCACCCCGCTGGCCTCTTCGGTGACTCTGTTGACACAGTTGTCAACAGGCACCAGGAGGCCCGTAGGCAGGCAGCGGCGTTCCAGCGCTACCTCCCTCGCCGCACTTTCTCCTCTGGGGCTGCCGCACGGGAGCAGCCCCAGCCGCACTCCAGCTCCTCACACAGGGAGACCCAGAAAAGGAGCGTTGCTACCCGTGCCCCTCCGGCGCGGCCTAGAGGGCGGGCTCAGCAACGCTCCAAGCCGGGGTCCTCGAAGACTAGGCCCGACCTGAGGGTCGTCCTACAGTCCAAGAGGGCCTCGGCTAAAAGGCCCTGATGGTCGTGGCCCAGGGCCAATGAGGGCAGCCCCTCTCGAAGATTCAGGTGCCTCACCGCCTCTGAGGAGTACGGTGACCACCTCTCTTCGGGGCCCTCAGGAGATTCGTCAGCTAACCCTGCCGGTGTTACAGGGCGCGGCAGTCTCCCGCGAACATCATTCTCTGGTCCTTCCGCCCGGAAACGTAGCGGAACCAGAGAGTTCGCCACCCCCACGGGGGTCTCGAGAACGCTCACTTCAGGTGCATCCTGCCAGTTCGCTGCTACAGGTCACCAAGTTAGCTCCTCTTATAAATCCAGAGACCAGTCTCGAGAGGCTGGTTCCCTTAGTAGAATTTCTGGCAGCGTGGAAACTACTGCCAAATATTTCTATGTGGGTCCTGCGTACTGTAGAGAAAGGTTATTCCATTCAATTCGGCGCCAGGCCGCCACCTTTCAGCGGGGTATTTCCTACTCTGGTAGGCCCCGAGCAGGCTCTGGTATTGGAACAGGAAGTGAATACTCTCCTGAGGAAGGAGGCCATCGAGGTGGTCCCTCCTCAGTACAGAGAAGCCGGGTTCTACAGCCGGTACTTCATTGTTCCCAAGAAGGATGGGGGCCTGCGGCCCATTTTAGATCTCAGACAGCTAAACCTCTCAGTAAGAAAACTGAAGTTCAAAATGTTGACTGTCAAACAGGTCGTGTCTCAAATCAGGTCCGAGGACTGGTTTGTCACGATAGATCTGAAAGACGCATACTTTCACGTCTCCATCCTTCCTCAACACCGGAAGTTTCTCAGGTTCGCTTTCAGGGGCAAAGCTTACCAATACAGAGTTCTTCCGTTCGGCCTAGCACTCTCTCCCCGAACTTTCACGAAGTGTGTGGATGCTGCTCTGGCTCCATTGCGACTCCAGGGCATCCGCATACTCAACTACATAGACGACTGGCTCATTCTAACCAGTTCAGAACAGTTAGCGGCTCAACATCGAGATGTTGTTCTTGCTCACATGAAAAAGCTGGGGTTGAGACTCAACGCCAAGAAAAGTGTGCTATCTCCATTACAGAGAACCACTTATCTAGGTGTAATCTGGGATTCGACCACGATGCAGGCACGATTGTCACCTGCTCGGATAGACTCGATCCTTACTGCAGTAAATGCGGTCAAGCTAGGCCTGCTACTCACTGTCAAACAGTTCCAAGTACTGTTAGGTCTTATGGCAGCTGCATCCAACGTGATACCTCTTGGACTGCTGCACATGAGACCACTGCAGTGGTGGCTCAAAACCAAAGGGTTTTCCCCGAGGGGGAACCCATTCCGCAAGATCAAGGTCACGCGGCGCTGCCTACGTGCCTTAGTCATGTGGAAGAAGCCCTGGTTCCTACTACAAGGTCCAGTGCTGGGAGCTCCTTGCCGCCGCGTCACGCTAGCGACAGATGCATCCCTCACCGGGTGGGGAGCGGTCATGAGTGGCCGCTCCGCCCAAGGCCTATGGAACGACCAGCATCACTCCTGGCACATAAATTGCCTAGAGATGTTGGCAGTGTTCCTGGCTCTGAAGCATTTCCTTCCAGACCTGAGAAACCGTCACGTGCTGGTCCGCACGGACAACACGGCGGTGGTCTACTATATAAACCACCAGGGAGGTCTGCGTTCACGCCCCTTATACAAGCTGGCGTACCAGATCATCCTGTGGTCACAAGGGAAGCTTCTCTCATTGAGAGCAGTTCACATTCCTGGACGTCTCAATGTGGGAGCAGACGTCCTGTCGAGGCAGGGGCTGAGGCCCGGGGAATGGATGCTTCACCCTCAGGTGGTGAAGCAGATATGGAGAGTCTTTGGTCAAGCCCAAGTGGACCTCTTTGCGACTCAGGAGACATCGCAATGTCCCCTTTGGTACTCTCTAGTTCCTCCAGCTCCTCTCGGACTGGATGCCATGGTACAGACGTGGCCGAGGCTTCGTCTGTATGCTTTTCCCCCGATCGCTCTGCTCCCGGGAGTTCTGGAAAGAGTGCGCCGGTACGGTGTACGGCTGCTGCTAGTAGCCCCGTACTGGCCGGCCCGAGTATGGTTCTCGGATATAATCGCCCTCCTCGACGGCTCTCCGTGGGAGATTCCCGTCAGGAGCGACCTTCTTTCTCAAGCTGGGGGCGCAATACGCCACCCCCACCCAGAGAAATGGAAGTTATGGGTGTGGCCCCTGAGGGGGCACAGCTCATAGAAGCTGGTCTCTCAACCGAGGTTGCTGAGACCATCCTTCAATCCAGAGCTCCCTCTACGAGGAAACTTTATGGCCTAAAGTGGAACCTGTTTGCGTCCTGGTGTCACGAACGCCACTCAAACCCAGTCCACTGCCCAATTGGTACAGTGCTGGAGTTCCTGCAAACTCGTTTGTCCGCTGGGTTGGCTCACTCCACCCTGAAGGTGTACGTGGCGGCTATATCGGCTTACCACGCCCCTCAGGGCGGCCTTTCAGTGGGCAGAAACCCCCTGGTCTCACGTTTCCTCCGCGGTGCACTCAGGCTGAGGCCTCGTGCAAGACCGAGAGTCCCTACATGGGACCTGGCTGTGGTATTTGAAGCGCTGTGTAAGCCTCCCTTCGAGCCTCTGGAGGAGGCCTCCGATCGGATGCTTACCCTAAAAACAGCACTGCTGTTGGCGCTGACATCTCTTAAGAGAGTTGGGGACCTGCAGGCCCTTTCAGTGGCCCCTTCCTATATTGACTTTGCCCCAGGGTTGGCCAAAGCATTTCTCTACCCAAGAGCTGGGTACACACCCAAGGTCCCCTCAGTAACACCACAGCCAATAACGCTGTTAGCGTTTTATCCTCCTCCATTCGTGGAGCACGACCAGAGGAAGTATAACTTAATGTGTCCAGTAAGAGCACTAGACACTTATGTCCACAGAGCTGCCCTGTGGCGTAAATCAGAGCAATTGTTTGTCTGTTACGGCCCCCCTAAGAGGGGGTGCCCGGCTTCCAAGCCTACTATCAGTAAATGGATCGTTGATGCCATCTCTACTGCATACGAGTCCTCTGGTCTCCCATCACCGATGGGAGTCAAGGCTCACTCAACTCGAGGCGTCGCAGCCTCCAAAGCTCTGATGGCAGGTGTCCCAATCAAGGACATCTGCAGTGCGGCGGGTTGGTCCTCACCTCTTACGTTCGTCAGATTCTACGAACTAGACCTCAGAGCCACTCCGGGCTCAGTCATCCTTCAGCCCTAGCACTAAGGCTAGGCCCAAGAGGTCAAAAGGCGCTTTCCTTTGAGTAAGGAAAGGAGTTTTTACCCCTTTTTTGGTTCTGGCAAGTTCCCCAGACAAAGGCGTATGACTCCCCTCTACAGCCTCGTGTGCCCGAGGGCCGAGGCTTGTATTCCTCGTGTCTGGTGGTCGATCACAGACAGAGATGAGTTCCAGTGTCCTGGCAGGATTACCAGGCACTCCCTATGTCCCTCTTGTACTGGCTATACGCAGACAACGGACTACCATTTCTCCTCGTGTGCCCGAGGGCCGAGGAGCATCTTCTCCCTCTGCACTGGTCATATGACAGGCAGCGGTCGAGAACCTCAGCCTCGTGTGCCTGAGGGCCGAGGCCTTTATCCCTCTCGTCTGGTGGTGGATCACAGACAGAGATGAATTCCAGTGCCCTGGCAAGGTCACCAGGCACTTCTTGCGTCCCTCTTGTACTGGCTGTAATGCAGACAAAGGACCACTATCTTTCCTCGCGTGCCCAAGGGCCGAGGAATCCTTTTCTCCCCCTGCGCTGGTCTACTGACAGGCAGCGGTTGAGATCCCTAGCCTCGTGTGCCTGAGGGCCGAGGCCTATTCTATCCCTCGTGTCTGGTGGCTGATCACAGACAGAGATGAATTCCAGTGCCCTGGCAAGGTCACCAGGCACTTCTTGCGTCCCTCTTGTACTGGCTGTAACGCAGACAATGGATCGCCACTTCTCCTCGAGTGCCCGAGGGCCGAGGAGCATTTCTCCCCCTGCACTGGTCGTGTGACAGGCAGCGGTCGAGAACCCTATCCTCGTGTGCCTGAGGGCCGAGGTCTCTTATCCCTCTTGTCTGGTGGTGGATCACAGACAGAGATGAATTCCAGTGCCCTGGCAAGATCACCAGGCACTTCTCGTGTCCCTCTTGTACTGGCTGTAATGCAGACAAAGGACCACCATCTCTCCTCGTGCGCCCGAGGGCCGAGGAACTTTTTCTCCCCCTGCACTGGTCTGAGGACAGGCAGCGGTTGAGAACCCTAGCCTCGCGTGCCCAAGGCCGAGGCCTACTCTATCCCTCTTGTCTGGTGGCTGATCACAGACAGAGATGAATTTCAGTGCCCTGGCAAGATCACCAGGCACTTCTCGTGTCCCTCTTGTACTGGCTGTAACGCAGACAAAGGACCACATTTCTCCTCGTGTGCCTGTGGGCCGAGGCTCATTATCCCTCTTGTCTGGTGATGGTGCACAGACAGAGGTGGATTACCACTCACGTCCTGGCAAGATCACCAGGCGGAGTTACTACAGTGTCTCATCAGGTAAGTATTGCTAGACACTGTCCCTTCTCGGTCTTGCGAGACCAGACGAAGGATGACATGACCTCGTGGGCTCGAGGGCCGAGGTCTCTTTCCCTCTGATCTGGTGGGCTCCACAGTCAGAGATGTATTACCACCCATGTCCTGGCAGGATCCCCAGGCTGAGGTTTGTAATGTACTAACGCTGTCTTTGTTTTTCCCCCCTTGTTCTAGCAGACACTAGGCAGGGTGCGGAAATTATGGGGACGTTGATACCTCGTTCCCCACAGCGTTTCAGGACGCAGTGTAGAGTTCCCGGAAGGGAACGTCTCAGGTTACGTATGTAACCCTGGTTCCCTGAGGGAACGAGACACTGCGTCTCGGACCATAATTCCCGCATCCCTGCTGCGCTCGCTTCATGCCTATGAGCTGACGCCAGCTTCAAACGCACGTGCTTTTATACTTCCTGGTCGATGACGTCACCGCGCCTGTGACGTCACTCCCGTTTCTCATTGGACGTTGGACATGACTCAGAGTGCGGCCCGCCAATGGCGTTCCCCACAGCGTTTCAGGACGCAGTGTCTCGTTCCCTCAGGGAACCAGGGTTACATACGTAACCTGAGACGTTTTGGTATTTCAAGGACATGCTGTTTGTTGATCTACAGGGTACCAGAAAATGTGTTTGGTTTGGAAATTTGTGTTACATATTGTAAAGTGTTTGTCTAGGAATAAAAAGGACAGGCATTTGTATTTTGAGAGATTGCTTGCAGCGAGTGTGGAAAGCTTACTGTATGATCAAGCACTTCAATCTTGAAAGCAAATAAAAAAAACAGTACATATTGATTTGGCTCTCTGAGAGACTGTCAGAAATCAAAGCATGAAATGAAAATGTGCAAAGAAAAGTCCATGGCAAAAGCCAATATTATTTTATTTGCATGCACTGTTACTAGTCAGAGAAATTCTGTATTTCAGTGATGCTGTGTGTGTTTCACAGATGAAGGTGGTAAGCGTTTGGCCTTCTTGCTAATAAGGGCATGAAACGATTCTTTTCACCCTCTTGCTCTTTCCTCGCTGCCATGTTAATGTTTTATCCTAATCCATCATAACTCCAGCCCAGCGAGTTAGAGAGAAGCATTCAGCTAGGACTGACTCTCTCTCTCTCTCTCTCTCTCTCTCTCTCTCTCTCTCTCTCTCTCTCTCTCTCTCTCTCTCTCTCACACACACACACACACACACACACACACACACACACACACACACACACACACACACACACACACACACACACAAAGACACAGTGGAAGCATGACACTATAGGACAAATCATTTTTCTCTGAGGATTGAATAATTGCCAAAGGGAATTTGTACTGGTATTGTAATGGAGAGTTAAAGGTCATTGTACAAAGGTGCCATTTGTATGTTTTATATATATTATATTTATTAGGCAATGGTCTATTAAATTGATCAATAGTGTCACAGCAGAACAACTGTTTTCAATATTGATAATAATAATGAGCATATTAGAATGATTTCTGAAGGATCATGTGACACTGACTGAAGACTGGAGTTGTGATGCTGAAAATTCAGCTTTGCTATCAGGAATAAATTACATTTTAAAACAGAGAACAGTTCTTCTAAACTGTAATAATATTTCATATTTTACTGTCATTTTTATCACATAAATGCAGCATTGGTATGCATAAGAGAGTTTCAAAAACATTTAAAACATTTTGTGTTTTTTTTTTTCTTTACCCCTCTGTTTTTGTATATGCACATTTTAATGTGAACTAAATATGTGCTACTAACAGATATGCTATGTGCTTGTGCTTTAAGCTTCTATATATGTTTCATTTTAGTTTTCATTTTGATCCTTTGACAGACATATTATATTAAAGGAAAAAGTGAGTTTACAAGAGAAAGTTCACCCAAAAATGAAAATTACCCCATGATTTACTCAACCTCAAGCCATTCTAGGTGTATATGGCCTTATTCTTTCAGATAAATACAGTCATAGTTATATATATATATATATATATATAAATGTTCTGGCTCTTCCAAGCTTTATAATGGCAGTGAATGGGTGTTGAGATTTTAAAGCCCAAAAAAGTGCATCCATCCATAATATATATATATATCCTCAACTACAAAAAAGAAAAGAAAAGAAGAAAATTATAAATCAGATTGTCAGAGCACAAAACGACATCTTCCCACACAGCGTACATATTAACATACTAATTATTCTGAACATTAACTAAATTAATAGTCATTATTACACTAAGTAGTCTCAATCACAGATCACTAGCCTATATATAATTACAATGCCAGTGAATGGGTGTTGAGATTTTGAAGCCCCAAAAAAGTGCTCCACATGGCTGTAGGGGTAATAAAGGCCTTCTGAATCGAAGGGATGCATTTGTGTGTGGAAAAATATCCATATTTAAAACTTTATAAACGGTAATCTAAGCTCCAGTGAGAATATGCTAGTCTCGCAAGAACCAAGTTTTGTTTACAGCAAAAGAAAACCAGTCTCCTCTTGGCTTAGATTGAAATCCTCCAACATTTTTCTTTACCAAATCTTCATTTTATATTTCTAATTCGTGACCAGTGTTGTGTTTTGGAGCTTGGAGACATGTGGAGTATTTTTTATGATGGATGGATGCACTTTTTTGGCTTCAAAATCTCAACAGCCATTCACTGCCATTATAAAGCTTGGAAGCCAGGACATTTTGTAATATAACTCCGATTGTATTCATCTGAAAGAAGAAAGTCATATACACCTAGGAAAGGTATATATATATATATATATATATATATATATTTACTTTTGATTGTCAGGGGACAATATTAAAATGTCATCCCTGTTGCTATGAGTTTGCATAGTAGACAACTGATAAGTGAAATGTGGATATTTGTAGAAATGTCAGCATTATCAGCAAAGCTTTTAATGTCAAATCAAACTGTGAGATAGTGTTACCTTTAGTATAATATCATTAATTAGAATAAATATACTGGTAGTTATTTGATTAAAAAATAGGGATTTTTCAAATGCAATTTAGACTACTTAAGGCACTCAGATTTTTTTTTCTCTTTTCATGTGATGACAGTCAGAAAATGCCTCTATTACCTGACAGATATCACCTGAAAATATCACACCTGTCTCTGTGACAGCTCCTGGCTCTGTAAACCGAAGGGGACAAAAAGTGCAGGTCAAAATATCAGACTTTGAGCCACTTTCTACCTGTCAGTCTTATTGTGTTTACCCATATAAGAAGCTGGATTGTGAGAGTGGTATCTAAGTCAGATCATTTAAGTTTAACGCCACATGCAGCTTCATGTGCAGTTGTGTTAGTTTGTCATGCGAGAACACTGGATTTTGACAGCACAGAGGCGATGTACAGCTTCTCTCCTGCTCCATCTGTCAACAGAAAGGCTGGGCTTCTGAATAAGTGGCTTACAGCAACTTCATTTTTACAA
>NC_133377.1:1003732-1051232 GCF_049309525.1 Garra rufa | reverse complement strand
ACCGCCGGGCCGAGCGGAATGGGAAGGCCAAGTGAGAATGAAGGAGGGAAGGAAAGTAAAGGAAAAAAATTTGATAAAACTAAAAGGAAGGGAGATGAATTAGAACAAGGCGAAAAACGGAATAAATGGAATGAAAGCTGTGAAGACGTAAATGAAAAAAATGGCGATACTGGTAACGAGAGAGTTGAGGAAGCTGAGGCAAACATTGTTCAAAGTGAAAATGAAACTGGAAACGGTAATGATTGTGATGTTACTGCGGAGGTTGTTGACAATGAAACGGAGGAGATTGGTGAGGACGATAGTCTTTCAGAAATGTCTGACGTCATTTCTCAGATTGGTGACGATCAGTTGTATACTGTAAAAGATATAAACAATTTTTTGGATGAAACATTTGGAAAGACTTTTGAGGTTGAGATGTTCTTTCCTGATGTTGAAAGATTCCTGAGATCAGCAGTTCACATACAGAAGACTGTAGGACTGGGAGAATTGAGCAGAAGGAAAAGATTTAGATTGAAAAAAATTGTGACAAAATTACGAAAAGAAAAACAAGGAAAAAATAGTAAAAATAATGATTAAGTCACAAAGGGTGAATTTCTTTTTTTCCGTTTCTTTCTACTTGTTTGTCTTTCTTTCTATTTTTTCTCTTATCATGGAGAGTATAAAAATAGGGACAATTAACATTAATGGAGGAAGGAATTATGGGAAAAGAGCAGCTTTGTATGAGTTGATTCAAAATAAGAAAATAGATATAATCTTTTTACAAGAAACCCATAGTGATACAAGAAATGAAATAGAATGGAAAATGTGGTGGGAGGGAAAAATATTTCTAAGCCATAGTTCCAATTTAAGTGGAGGAGTTGCGATTTTATTTTCACAGAAGCTGAATATAGATAACATCTCTTCTTATGAGATAGTTAAGGGTAGAATCTTGGGTGTGAAGGTGAAGCTAATGGGGTTTTCTTTTCTGTTTGTAAATATATACTCACCTAATAATGGAGCAGAAAGAGTAGAACTTTTTAATAAACTATCTAGTGACTTAAGAAATTTTGACAATGAATGTATGGTTCTTTACTTTGGATTTTACACTAGATCGAAATGGCGAAGAACCTTACCCTCAATCAGCAAACACTTTAAACAGTATTGTGAAAAAATATAATTTACTTGATGCATGGAGAGTGAAACACCCAACTGTAAAACAGTATACTTATGTCAAAACCATGCATGACCATATTAGTGCTGCAAGGTTGGACAGGATTTACATAAGTAAAAATAATTTTAATAGAGTTTTAAAAGCTAGTATTTTCCCAAATGGGTTCACTGATCATCATTTGTGTATGATTGAAATGATTTTAAAAAAGACACAGCATTCCAGTTATTATTGGCATTTCAATCAGAAATTGTTGTACGACTCTGATTTTTGTGAAAAATTTGGGTTGTTTTGGTCAAAATGGAGAGAAAAAAAATGTGACTATGAAGATTTAGTGCAATGGTGGGAGGTTGGAAAAGCACAAATCAGAATTTTTTGTCAGAACTACACATCTCATTCAAAAAGACTTGTACAGAACACTATCAGAACACTTGAGAGAGAAATCACTGAAATTGAAGGAGAAATTATTGAACAGGATTTAGAAAAAGTGGAACAACTTAAAAGAAAAAGGACCTCTTTGGCATCTTTGTTCAACGAAAGAGCGAAAGGGGCGTTGATAAGAGCCCGTTTTTCTTCACTACAAGAAATGGATGCTCCAAGTTCTTTTTTTTTAACTTAGAGAAGAAAGAAGGAGATCGAAAACTCATGACTCACTTAAAATTACCGGATGGAACTATAACAACCAACCCAAAAGAAATGAGAAATCATGCAAAAGACTTTTATACTGAGTTATTCAAAGCCAGAGGATGTGATATTAATTGTAAGGACGATTTGCTAAAAGACTTACCAAAACTCACAGAGGATCAGAGACAATGGCTTGATGCCGATATTAAACTACAAGAAATATCAGACGCTGTAAAGACACTCTCCAACGGTCGGTCTTCTGGAATTGACGGAATTCCTTCAGAGTTTTATAAGCAATTTTGGAGTTTATTAAAGGATGTTCTTCTTGACGTTTTTAAAATTTCACATAGAAAAAATGAACTACCGACAAGCTGTAGAAGAGCAGTTTTGTCACTGTTGCCAAAAAAGGGTGATCTTGGATTGATGAAGAACTGGAGACCGGTGGCATTACTGTGCACGGATTATAAGATTCTCTCTAAGTGTCTTGCAAATAGATTAAAACTGTTTTTAGAGCATGTTATTAATGATTGTCAGACCTATTGTGTGCCAAAAAGAACAATAATGGATAACCTTTTTCTTGTACGAGATGTGATGGTTTTAGCAAATGCAAATAATGAGGACATAGGTTTTCTGTCAATTGATCAAGAAAAAGCTTTCGACAAAGTTGATCACCTTTATTTATTTGAAACTCTTAAAGCTTTTGGTTTTGGTCAGAATTTTATTTCTTGGATTAAACTTTTATACACTGGAGCCTCTGCAATGTTAAAAGTTGGAGGGGGGTTAAGTTATCCTGTTTTAGTTGAAAGAGGCATAAGACAAGGCTGTCCGTTATCAGGACAATTATATTCCTTGGCAATTGAACCCCTATTAAACAAACTCCAAAAGAAATTGCAAGGGTTTTTAGTTGATGGTGGTGCTAACAAGCCAGTTTTTTTTTCTGCCTATGCTGACGACTGTTTTTATAAGAAGTAACAGGGATGTGTTAAATTTAACAAATGCTTTAAATATTTATGGAAAGGCTTCGTCAGCAAGTGTTAATTGGGACAAAAGTGAAGGTTTTTTATTAGGAGATTGGCAAGGAAGGACTCCTCCTGTGCTTCCAGGGGGAGTTAAATGGGGAAGAGAGGGTTTGAAGATGTTGGGAATGTTTTTAGGAAGAGAGCAGTATAATGATAAAAATTGGGAGGGTATGGTGGAGAAAATGTGTGACCGGTTGTCTCGATGGTCATGGGTGCTACCTCAGCTATCTTACAGGGGCAGAGTATTGGTCACGAATAATCTGGCTGCAGCTGCTTTATGGCACAAAATGAGTGTCCTAGATCCCCCAGAGAGTCTTGTCAGAGAGCTGCAAAGAAAGTTAATCAACTTTTTCTGGGATGGACAGCACTGGAAAAAACCTGCTATCATTTTTTTACCCATTCAAGAGGGAGGACAAGGACTAATCGACATCAAGAACAGGATAAAGACTTTTAGACTGCAAGCAACACAAAGATTGCTGTATGCAGATCCGTGCTGGGCTGAGACAGCGTGTGCTGTGTTGAGAAAAATGAATGATTTTATGTATGATGTGCAACTGTTTTTAATCAAACTGGATAATGTGGACTTGAGGGTTTTTTCCCCTTTTTTCAGAACTGTTTTGAAGGCATGGACTTCTGTTTTTAAAGTTAAGAGGGATCTCTCAAACATCGGACACTGGACAGGGAATGAACCTCTTTTTAATAACCCACTGATCGCAACAAAGGCACTGGAGTCCAAGAGTCTCCAGAATGCAATGGCAAGAGCGGGATGCACAAGAATTGCAGACTTAAAAAATGGAGAACATTGGAAAAGTCCAGAGGAAATGTGTAACAGCACAAACATCAAGTCCACAAGGATTACAAAAAGTATACTCGATGGGATTGTTTCAGCGCTACCTTCTGTCTTCAGACAAAGTTCAGGGGAAAACAGAGCTGCGTAACAGAACCGTGGACGTTGTTTTCCTAGAGTGGACATTTCAGCAGCAGTGGACATGGAACCATTTTAACTTTCAGAACTGCTGTGCTGGAAGGGTTTGAGACTATTTCAAAAAAGGCACTATATCACATTTGTGTGAAAGTGTCTCACTATAATGTGCTGAAGGACTGTAAAGAGACAAAGTGGTCAGATTTGTTCGGACCAGACTCAACCCCCAGGGGCTGTTGGAGGTCCTTGTATAAGCCTCCCATAGAGAAACGCGTTGCGGATCTTCAGTGGAGGATTGTACATTGGGCGATAGCTACAAACAGATATGTGGCACACATTGATCCATCAGTAGGAAAGGAATGCCCTTTTTGTGGTACTGAGGAGTCAGTGGATCACTTATTTTTAAATTGCTCAAGGCTGACAGGATTGTTTCAGATTTTAGACGGGTGGGTTAGAGATTTGGGGGTAGATTTTAATGAAAAATTAATGACCAAAATATATTGCATCAGACAGGAAAAAAGTCTCATTAATCAACTTTGTGATAGGAGGAGCAAAAATGGCCATATGGCTGACACGTAAAAGAAAACTGGAAGGAGAGGGAGAAGTTGTTCCTGAAGTGGTTTTTAAGGCCTTAATAGCAAATAGACTGAAGGCAGAATTTGCATATTTTAAAATGACCAATAACTTGGATAGTTTTACTGAAATTTGGGCTTTAAATGATGTTTTGTGTACAGTGTTGAATGAAAATGAGTTGTTTTTATTAGCCTGGCTATCACCAGACCACGTTATGACTTCGTCATGATTCGTGGTCTGGGAACCACATGTTCATTTTCTCGTATTTGAGGCGTGGTTTACGAATGCCCAGAGCCGTTTATTGGGCGATACGAATGTCTATCAAATGCGCCTGTGCAAAAGTTGCTCTTTTTTCAAAATAAACTTGCGTTCTAATGTCATTTGTCGCGTCGGGTCGCGCCGCTCGCGTCCAGTGTAGACACGAAAGATAACTTTGCGTCTGCTGCCATGCTGGATCCTTCGGTGAGTCGCATAGAAGGCGTCAACGTCTTGCTGCTCCCTCCCCGTTCTGTGATTGGTTCCCTATCTTAGGTGAAAATTAGATCCATGGTTTCCAGACTGACTAGAAGCGTGAATAAAATCGCGCTGCGCAAGGCAGTATGGGGACACCCAGGCTATGTTTTTATATTAATGGATGAGTCTTTTTTATTTTTTTATTTTTATTTTTTAATTGAAAAATAATATATACTTTTTATTTTTGCAAAATGTCAAATATTGGTTGTTGTTAATGTTTTAAATTTATTTATTTAAATATCAAATTGAAGCATGTTTATATAATGTAAAAATAAAGGTGTATCAAAGGTCTATCTATCTATCTATCTATCTATCTATCTATCTATCTATCTATCTATCTATCTATCTATCTATCTATCTATCATCTATCTATCTATCTATCTATCTATCTATCTATCTATCTATCTATCTATCTATCTGTTTATGTCTATCTATCTATCTATCTATCTATCTATCTATCTATCTATCTATCTATCTATCTATCTATCTGTCTGTCTGTCTGTCTGTCTGTCTGTCTGTCTGTCTGTCAATCAATCTGTCTGTCGTTATCTATCTATCTATCTATCTATCTATCTATCTATCTATCTATCTATCTATCTATCTATCTATCTATCTATCTATCTATCTGTCTGTCTGTCTGTCTGTCTGTCTGTCTGTCTGTCTGTCTGTCTGTCTGTCTGTCTGTCTGTCAATCAATCTGTCTGTCGTTATCTATCTATCTATCTATCTATCTATCTATCTATCTATCTATCTATCTATCTATCTATCTATCTATCTATCTATCTATCTATCTATCTATCTATTTATCCATCCATCTATCTATCTATCTATCTATCTATCTATCTATCTATCTATCTATCTATCTATCTATCTATCTATCTATCTATCTATCTATCTATCTATCTATCTATCTATCTATCTATCTATCTATCTGTCTGTCTGTCTGTCTGTCTGTCTGTCTGTCTGTCAATCAATCTGTCTGTCGTTATCTATCTATCTATCTATCTATCTATCTATCTATCTATCTATCTATCTATCTATCTATCTATCTATCTATCTATCTATTTATCCATCCATCTATCTATCTATCTATCTATCTATCTATCTATCTATCTATCTATCTATCTATCTATCTATCTATCTATCTATCTATCTATCGATCGATCGATCGATCGATCGATCTCTCTGTCTGTCTGTCTGTCTGTCTGTCTGTCTGTCTGTCAATCAATCAATCTGTCTGTCGTTATCTATCTATCTATCTATCTATCTGTCTGTCTGTCTGTCTGTCTGTCTGTCTGTCTGTCTGTCTGTCTGTCTGTCTGTCTGTCTGTCTGTCTGTCTGTGTGTGTGTGTGTGTGTGTGTGTGTGTGTGTGTGTGTGTGTGTGTGTGTGTGTGTGTGTGTGTGTGTGTGTGTGTGTGTGTGTGTGTGTGTCTGTCCGTCCGTCCGTCTGTCCATCTGTTGTTCTAACTATTATTCTGTCTTTTCTGTCTGTATTATTCTTTTTGGCCCTTTTGAAGTTATTTATGATCACTCATGGTAGTGGATGCACACAGCAGAATTTGAGTTTCATAAAAGAGAAATTCAAACTGCCTGACTATGCCTTTGAAACTCTGTGTCCTCTGTTATCATCTGCTTGCGGTACCCCGCAGGCCCCCTCAATCACGGCCAAAGCATTAATCTTTTCAACTACGCTGAATCCCCATATCCAATGATTCTGCCCAAATTACTATATCCTGAAACACCACACGCTGTCCAACCTTCAAGTGGGTGTCAGAGACGATTACAGCATCAGATGTGCATCATCGTGCATGAAAAATAACACCTGTAATCCATGAGATGGCCTTTCACTTTCATAACCACAGTAAACAAACAAGAAGTAGGCTGTTAAGTAATCCCTTCACTCTTAGCCTCAGCTCTTAGCTCTAGCATACAGCATGACCTGATTGTAAATGCAGGGAGAACATGCTGAGTGAAAATAAAACAGAGAGAAGGGAAACATTTTTAAAAAATGATGATGTTGAACAGAGTACTCCAGTGTGACGTCAACACATTTAAGAGTTGTAAATTATTTACTTAGTACAGCCTTAAAGGTATCCATGTGACTTAATAAATTCTGCTGAAATGCATTAGTCTTTGTTTCTGAACTTATATCATACAACTGAGGAAAGCGGGTGCTGGATAAGCCATTAAAAAGAAGAAAGAAGAAAAGCAGAGAGATTACAATCATAGTTACACACTGGGTTGAATAAGGGAATTTATAGTTAAGTTTGGGTCATATGTTTTTGGCAACCTGGTCTCACAACAAAAACATACCTATCAGAGTATAATACCAACACTGTATTTGTATTACTGTAAGGGTAAGTTTAGGGTTGAGGTAGATGTAGACGACAGGGTAGCAAAAATTTGCAGGACGCCGAATGTAACAAGCTTGCTCGGTAGCTCAGCCAGCACAGAATTGACTTAGGATGCAAAATCATTGGGTACAAATCCTGTCAAAAACATGACTCACAATGTAATACTGAAAGATGAGAGATAGAAAAACAAGCTAAAACGGCATTCTTGAGATTTCACATTTTACATTCGCTTTTGTTCATATAGGGTGACCATACACCCTCTTATCCCCGGACATGTCCTCTTTCTGGACTTAAAAAAATACGTCCGCCTGGGATTCCTAAATTGGCCAAAATGTCCGGGTTTTCTACAGTCACCATTCATTGTGTCCATTTTTGTATTAAAGCCTTGCTGTTTTCTTAGTCCCGCTCCCACAAACATTCTAATATTGAATATAATTTTCATGCATCACTGAGTCGCTATCAATATGCAGAGTATTTGAATCACTTTGGATGTAGCTCGTGTTGGATGTAGGGTTGCCAAATCCGCATTTTTTCCACGGAATTGGGCTGATTTTAAACTGTTTTGGTGGGTTGATTTTCTCCCGTGGGTTAAAAGTTTGAAATATTGCATAAACTCCATTTGACTGCTTGTATTGAAACATTTTGCATTTTACCTGTGATAAAACTGTAGTAGACAATAGTTTTGTGAAGGATGGCCACTGTGGTAGGAAGCTTTTTAGCTGAGTTTATGATCAGTCTGCATAACAGTTACTGTAAAATATGTTTTGTTGGAAATGTCCTAGTTATTGGTATCAAAATATGTCATCACATAAAAAGTCACATAAAAGTGGTTGATACAGCTGTGGCCAGACACTAGCCATAAAAAAATTAAATAAAAAAATAAAATTCATCTGTTCCAGGGAAAAAACAGAACACTCTTTTAGTGCCATTCATGTTTAAAACTGCAGTGATATGTACTTGTTGGTATGCATTTTGCACCTCACGGAAAAGTAGGGTTGGGTTTTGTACAACCCAACTGGCATGATTTCTTGCTATTTCACCATCTCATATGAATCTTTACAGCTTCTCATGACATGGAATTGAGTCTATATGTGTTGTTGTCTTCAGCATTATAGGCTATTTTTAGTATTTCTGTGCAAAAACCTGAACAAAGCGACTTGATACAATGTTTAAAGAATGATGCTTGTTTATGTAGAAGAAGTTTTTAAAAATAACATTGATGGATGCAAGATTGAGTCCCCTGTGAACAGCCTTTGACACTTTTATTATTATCTACAAAGCTGTCTACCCTGTAAGTACATCATTTACATGTGTTTGTAGTGTAGACAGCATTGCACTAGTGCTGCTTAGTTTCATTCAGTTTCATTCACCAGCACTATATTTTCCACATTGCAGTATTATAATTTCTACATCAACTGAAAACTAAATCATAAGCCAGAGTGTTCAATATTGATCCACTCTTGTGAAATAAAAATATCCTTATTTGTACTGAACATGCACTTGTGGCCTACTTCAAATCTTATCTTGTACTTGTACGTGTACTTGTACAACTTTATCTGCGGAAAATATAATAATCATGAAATAAAATTGTACTCGAAGAGAGTACACTTTCATGACTATGTTTCTTAAAGGGATAGTTCACCCAAAAATGTAAATTCTGGTATTAATTACTCACCTTCATGTCGTTCCAAACCCGTAAGACCTTCATTAATCTTTGGAACACAAATTAAGATTTTTTTTTTTTTTATGAAATCCGAGAGCTTTCTGACCCTGCATAGACAGCAACACAACTGACACGTTCAAGGCCCAGAAAGGTAGTAAGGACATTACTAAAATAGTCCATGTGACATCAGTGGTTCAATCATAATTTTGTGAAGCTATAAGAATACTTTCAATGATATCAACGACTTGATTCAACTATTTCTTCTTTTCCGTGTCAGTCTGAATTGTGCATGAACAGAAATGTATTTCCTGCTGTGTGAACAAAGCCAGAGTGATTAAGTAATTGTCCCACTACTGGGAGGTTTTGTCATGATGGATACTCCAACATAACCAACCAGAGAGTGAGAAGAGAGAGACTAGAACAGACGGAAAGACATTCAGGCAGGCAGAGGTTAGCAGCTGAATCTCAAAGCTGGAGCGGAGCAACGGATGACTCAGTTGGTCACCATGGCAACCCCATAAAGACCAGTCCCCAATGCAATTCAACCGCTTAGGGTCTGGGGTTTAAAGGCTGAGGTACAGTAAATAATGGCAGTAAACAACAATCAAACGCAAACTCCTAAGAAAACAAAAGGAGCCTAAACAAGGAGTACATGAACCTTATTATAGCTGAAATGAAGCATTGCGTTTCCAGGAGGTGATGACGAGGCTCAACGATAGGAGCAGTGGTATCTAATTAAAACATGCAAATGGCCCACACAAGCAAAACTCGGTGTACCTCCACCGAGGTGCACTGCAGCAAAGATCAATATTAGCAAGAAGGCTACGCTGCAGACCAATTAGAATTGAAATTAAAATGGAGCGGAGAGAAGCAGGTTAATACAGAAGCTTGGCTCGCTTCACAGCTGTTACAGGGTGGAAACCTTGAATGGTGGGAGGGGGTCCAAAAGGAACAGACGAACTGCAGTGCTAAGGAACAATTAAGTGGAAAAAGAACATTAGCTACCCAAGAGCTGTTTTACTTTTCATCTGGCTGTATGTCACTGAACCATTGAATGTTTTTTTTCTGTGGAGCTGAGTTAAGTGTCTTTGTCTGTTGTCGTATCATCGCATGGTTCATCAGTGGTGTTACACGCTGATGGACTTTGTGAAGTGCTGCTACTGACCGGGATTTCTCAGTTGTGTTGAACATATAATGTCAGTCTGCTACTCCACGTTTTCCTGAGTGGCCATAACGCTGGATTTGAATGATTTAGATCTTTGAAGGGTCAATTCTTCTGCATGATTATTCTTCAGTCTGTGTCCGGTTACCTCATGTTGCCTTAAATCCAATAGATTTCTTCAAGTTTAGAGGTTAACTTGTATTCCTTGATAGGATAGATTATGCAGCTGGAAAGCCACTTTCTCGTGAACATCAGGCTTGTGCACAATTCAGAATTTCAGAATTGGTCGCCATTCAATTCATGAGTTGGAATTTGGATTGAATTGACTCCGCCCCACAGAAAGTTGAATTTGAATTGGAGTTGGAATGACAGGAAGTGGAATTAAATTCATGGCAATTCAAAGACATTCTACACAGTCATACAACAGAAAGAATGTGTTGAATCTCACATGCAATTACATTAATTTTGTAATTTAATAGCATAATTTCATTACACATAACTAGTCACTCCTCAACCCTGCATACATTTTGTTCCAACATATAGATAATGATCAAATTCTTGAAATAAATTACTCCCTCACTGTTTGATTAGTTTTGTTCAAAATGTTATTTTCATTTCAAAGTAATCAAATAACACAATGTAATCTGTACAAGTAGTTCAAACTAATATCATTTATAGAATATGTAATGAAATCTATATATTGTAAAGCTTCATTGTTAAACACTTCACTTATGTATATGAATTTCTTTGAATTTGTATTGAATTGCAATTCTGCTTCCTTTAATTCAAATTCGAATTGTAATTCTAGATCCTGTTTTTGACATCAATTCAAATTCAATTCAAATTCAAGAATTGAATTGGAATTTAGGAGTCATTCTCAATTCAATTCTGAATTGTGCACAAACCTGGTGAACGTGCACGACAGTTAGCAGAAGTTATATAATGGTTTATACAGTAAAGTTTTATATATGGATTTTTTTTCTTACACAAATGCTTCGCTTTGCTTCAGGAGGCCTTTATTACGCCCCTGGAGCTGTGTGGAGAACTTTTTATGATGGATGGACGCACTTTTTTAGACTTCAAAATCTCAACAGCCATTCACTGCCATTATAAAGCTTGGAAGAGCCAAGACATTTTTTTATATCACTTTGATTGTATTCGTCTGAAAGAAAAAAGTCATATACACCAAGGATGGCTTGAGGGTGAGTAAATCATGGGGTAATTATTTTATTTTTTGGGTAAACTATCTCTTTAAAAACATAATGCGCTTCAAAATATCAACACCTATTCACTGCCATTATAGGGCTTGGAAGAGAGGACATTTTTTTAATATAACTCTGATTGTATTTGTTTGAAAGAAGAAAGTCATATACACCTAGGATGGCCTGAGGGTGAGTACATCATGGGGTCATTTTTTAGGTGCACTCTCCCTTAAAATGATGACAGAATTTTTATTTTGGGTAAACTATCCCAAGGGCACATTGAGAGTAATTTCACATATGAATCCTGTTGTTTAAACAACTAAAATCCTTTTGTTAGCTTAGTTAGCTTAGCTATCCTTTTATAATACAGTATATTTTATGAAATGTATTGCATCAAATTAAATATTATTTGAGCTATGTCCTTTGCCTGTAGGATGAAATGCAAATGGAGTGGCATCAGTCGGTGGGTAATAATGCCATTACCGCTAATTGCATTGTTTCCAGCAATGCACATATTGCAGAACACCAACTGAAACAACATTTCAGTCGCCAGTCAGGAGCTCAGAGGAATTGATACGTCTGTATGCTTATGTCATTTTGCAGCACTGAGACCCGCGTTAACCCCTCAGCCTTCTGCACCAGAATCCATTTCCAGATGAATGAGACCGGATATTGAGCTGTCAATCAAATGGTTTTCTGTCATTCAGGACAGAAACTATCAAGTTTCATCATTGTGGATATCATTGTGTCTCTTCTGCCTTTTGGCTAACACCGAAGGGATATGTTTGACATAAAGAAATGGTGGCTTTTAAGTCAACTGTATAATTTCTGTATCACCAAACAAGTTAGTACAGTCCAAACTCAATTGCTCAATGTTGCTGTATCACATTACACTTTTTAGGAAAATCAGATAGCAAATGGTGTACACTACTATTCAAAAGTTTAAGGACAGTGTGTGTGTGTGTGTGTGTGTGTGTGTGTACCTGGTATTCATCACGTTGTGGGGACCAAATGTCCCCACAAGGATAGGAAGTAGATTTTGACCTTGTGGGGACATTTCTTAGGTCCCCATGAGGAAACAGGCTTATAAATCATGCACAATGAGTTTTTTTGAGGAAGTAAAAGTGTGCACAATCTCCTGTGAGGGCTAGGTTTAGGTGTAGAGTAGGTGTAGGGCCATAGAAAATACGGTTTGTACAGTATAAAAACCATTACGCCTATGGAATGTCCCCATAAAACATGTAAACCCAACATGTGTGTGTGTGTGTGTGTGTGTGTGTGTGTGTGTGTGTGTGTGTGTGTGTGAAATATTATAAATTAAAATTGTTTTCTATATTGTTTTATTCCTGATGGCAGTGATGGCAAAGCTGAATTTTCAGCAGCATTACTCCAGTCAAATCATTCTAATATGCTGATTTGCTGCTCGAGAAACATTCCTTATTATTATAAATGCACAAAAAATGCTTCATATTTTGGGAAAATGTGACATGAATGTCTTTACTGTCAGTTTTGATTGATTTAATGCATATTTATATTCAGCAATTTAATGTTAAATATAAGAATTAATATCTTGGAAAAAATCTTATTGACCCCAGACTAGAGTGTATGTCTTGTAGTCTGTGTACTGTAGTGTTTTGTTATCTGCATGTTAACAGATACAACATGCACTGTGTTAGACCTTACCAGGCATTTTAGTAACTAACTGGCAACAATGTTGTGAATCAGAATTACAGTGGCAGAACTGTTGGCACTTCTAGTCATTCTGGTGTTATAGAAATATGCAATATTCTTCACTGTTATTTATTTATTTTTTATTTTTTCGAAATAACAGAAAGCATGTAAAATGTTCATAAAAACATGTTTTATTACTTTGGCAAAATATAAATACACAGCGCAAAATATGTTGCAAAATTAAATCAGAACATATTATAGAGGGTTTGCACTTCCACCACAATTTGGTCAGTTACCTAGATACGCGGCCATATTGGAGATACTTGGATGTAAGCAACAGCATGGATTGCACAATTAGCATACTACTAAATATGTTGTTCTGCTAATTTATGCTGTCTAAACCACGGAAAAAAACATATAGTGAAGGACTAAAGCAGGAAAGGGTGTAACATTTTGACAAACTAAAGTTAAATGCTGTATCAGCAATTTCAAGCCTGAAACATCAGGGGGTCAGGGGGTTGGTGTTGTGGACTTTCGTACTGGTGCAGGGATGTGAGGGAGGCGGAGCGAAAGTCCACAACACCAAACCCCTGACGCTGATTGGTTGGAACACTGTTTGTTTCTATGTGGAATGGTTGACAGCACCGATTGTTTTTTTGGCATATCTCGGACCCTAGGCTGACCACAGAGACGCGTTTTTTGTTTTTGTTTTTTTTTTACAGCCAATTTATGGGGCAGGCAGCGAGCGGATCGTGAAGAAAGGTAAGCTGAATGTGACACTTTATATTTCAGGCTTGAAATCGCTGATACAGCCTTTAATAGGTGGTAAAGATACATATGAGCAGTATTAATTAAGATTAGCCTAATATTTCACCTACTGTACCTGACTGTAAATAATAAGAACAAACATGAATGTTGTCAAGATTCTTGCCCTGGAAATCCTGGTTTAGTTTGGCCAACCACAAAAGCCAGTTATTTTACTCTTCTCCTTGATTTGTTATAACTTTTGCCGGTCTGACTGATTAGTACAACCGAAAAACATGACAATAATTGATCATTTTTAGCAGAAATAATTCAGGTTCAGTGGCATTGTTTACATTAAGTGCCGCCAATATAGCTGATTGATAATGCGTTGTGAAAACCCTCTATACTTTAGCAAATTAGCTAATAGAATTAAATAAGGCAGTCAGCCTGTGTTTGTTTGTGTGTTATGTGTGTCATTCTTTTTAGTTCAAACACACACCCTTTTATGTAAATTAGGGGTATTATAGATTGCACCTTTTTTCCAAAACTCAGCGCCATTTGCCTGGCGCAATTATTGCTGCGTTATAACTGTCTGTGGAAAGCAGATGAATAGAATTTCATGTAAAATAGATGATTATGGTTTTTTTTTTCAATTGATTATAAGGAAGAGTGTTATAGTTGAGTCAGTTCAGGCACCTGGACTGAAGTGGTCTCAGATTTTTGTCGATTTTTTCCTTTAGTGAAAACAGTTTTAATGTAAATGTATTAAACCACAAAAGCATAGATCCACTATTCTGTATTTAAAAGGCACATTTAGGAAAACAGCAGAGAAAATGACCAGTTACAGTAGTTATTGTTTCTGAAGTTTAAAAAAAGCTTTTATTTGCTATTGAGCAAATCGTTGGAGGTTGTTTGCAGTTCCACTGCAGGGGTCTTTGCTCTAAGTCAGGCTGTGCAACAGTAAAATCATTATATTTCAGCATCTATTTCATACATTAGTGATCCCATGTACTGGAGCCACAACTTTTTGTTTAGATTTTTGCTACCATCCTTTGCCATCTAAAACTAATGAGGGGAATCAATTGTACGATAGATGAAATGAGATGCGGCACGTCAGCTTTGTTGATTAATAGTATTTATTGAATAGATGCAGAGATTTTATTAACAATAGCACATTAATGAGAAGCATACTTGAATAGCTGAAAATTAGATTAAATATACGGTGCTATTCATTTAAGCTTTTGAAGCCAGCAAGCATATGGAATAAAGAGAGACAGACTGTGGGGTTAAGAAATATTATGCTTGACAGCTTTGTTTTGGTGGGATTTATGGGTAATTCTTTGTGAATTTAAATGCTGTATAAACCCTGGCAGCCTTTTCAAAATGCTCAAAGACACAAGCGTCGGGTAATGGATGCTTTCGCTATATTTAATGAAACCTTAATGTATTCTGACATTGCGCTATCTTCATTGTTTGTTTTACTTTAAAGAGAAAGCAAAGTTTCTTTTGTATGCGTTCATTTTGTGGTGGTTATTGTTTATGCAGACGGTGATGGGAAAATGAACTCATTGGACTTTCACTAAGCGCTTTATGTTAGTGGGCGTGTGCAGTTACTGCAGATTCGCTTTTGTGTGTGTGTGTGTGTGTGTGTGTGTGTGTGTGTGTGTGTGTGTGTGTGTGAAGATACACTTCATTGAATAGCCATTAGGAGAGAGATCTCATTAGTGTGAGTATAGTTTATTCAATAGAGAGCAGGGCATTGTATACCTTTTACACTTTAATTCCCACCTGTTACTGGTTGAAATGCTTACAGGAGACGCAAAACTCTCATTCAAAGATGTGGTTTAAAAAGTGTTGAAAAAGCCTGCAGTGGTTTTATTGTTTAATATCATTTTAATAGGGGATTAATGATTTATAACCATTAAATAATCTCTAATTTTGTTCTTTGTTACATAAGAGCTTAATTGGATGTGCAATTCTAACAGTATCATTTTTAAGTAAACGGATACACATATTGGCTGCAGTGCTTGTCCAAGTGCACTGGCCAGGATTTCAGCCATTTCAGTCAGAATCCTTCCAGTGAAACATTTGCTCTCTATAAATTCCCAGAATGCACCATGAAAACCTGTGAAGATCAGCTGCTGACTATTGTGACTTGCCAGAAATGTCTTGTAAGTTGTAAGTTATAAGTTGTCAGAAGATGAGCGCAAGTGTAAATGTGTGAAGACAAAGCCTTTTAAAAGAGTTTTTTTTTTTTTTTTTGCTTTATCCCAGATATGCATGAAGGAAGAACTTAAGGAATTAGTGTTGATAGAAAAAGTCTAAAAAAGCCTCTTTTCATCTATTTGTTCATTTGTGCATGTTCTGCTGCTTTGCTTTATTATATTTGTTTGATGTCTAAAAGCTATTATTTATGTGGAGTATCTGTTTTGCTTGGAAAATGTGGGATAGGTGCATATTTTCATAATGGCGTTTGTACTTTTTAAAAGTTAAGATGGATAAAAATGCATTATACAGCTGATGATAAATACCAGCTGTGTTTTAATGCATGGCCTCATAATTGTGGCCAAATTCATATTTATATAAGATTCATGTCATAGATTGAATTGAATGATTTTTCAATTTAATAGTCAATTTGATAAATTTTGCAGTAACAACTGTACTGATTCCAGTGTTATCTGAATTGTCATCTGAATTGTTTTAGTTGTAGTCTAGTTTTAGTCGACTAAATTTACAGTAGATTATTTACAGTGTAATGTATTTTTTAAGCATTTCCTTAAAATTTCCAAACTCATTATATAGGTTTGATATTAAGGTTTTATCATGATATACACAGATTGAACTGCTGTGACACCCAACATGCCTTTATATTAAAATTAAATGAAACCATTTCTCATAAAGAAACAAGAACATGGCCTTCTTTTCAATGAAATACCAAAGGTTATATACTGTAGGCTAATTATGCAGTCTTTATAACAACTTGTTTACCACATTCTTCATTCTTTCAAGCAGACGTATTTATTTGTATAAATAAATGTAGGTTAAGGGCTACTAAAGTGATTCATTTTAGAGCAGTGGGTGATTTTCTGTTTTTATTTTGTTGCTTGATTAACATCAATGCCACAGACAATAGGAACTAAATTAGGCTGCTGTCCCTTTAAAACCGAATGCACGGATACAATGTACTGATACACGTCTTATATTCTCCAAACTGTTTGTGTTCACATAATGTGGAACCAAGTGTGTTTATGTGAATACTCATCAGAGCGGACAATTCAACATCATTTTGTGTGAATTTCTCTGTTCATGAGACGCGAACGAGTACTCGTGCATTGTGTGAGAGGAACTGCTTCGGTGTCTGCGCTCAGAAAATTTATCGTCAAATTTATCAATATGTCTGCTCTTCTATTCCCAGATCTTGACATTTTTTTATGTTTTATGATACGTGCAACAAATGTATGCTAGCTTAGATCAATAGGCCATGATACAGTTCAAATGTATGCATCTAACCCCCTAACCACGCAGTAGATTCGTTCTGAATGAATCTCTTCCCAAATCATTTTTGTCTCGATTTTATTCATTATTAATTCGAAAATAGTTGTCATTCAAAACGAGTTTTTGTTTCGTTATCGTCTTGTTTCGTTGGTAAGAAAATTAACACTGACTGAATCAACATTGGACTGACTGGAGCTGAAAAATTACACTATTAAAGGGATAGTTCACACAAAAATGAAAATTACCCCATAATTTACTCACCCTCAAGCTAGTGTGTATGACTTCTTTCTTTCAGAAGAATACAATCTGAGTTATATTAAAAATGTCCTGGCTCTTTCCAGCTTTAAAATGGCAATGAATGACTGTTGAGATTTTGAGGTCCAATAAAGTACATTCATCCATCATAAAAAGTGCTCCACACGGCTCTGAGGGGTTAATAAATGCTTTCTTAAGCAAGGCAATGTTAATGTAAGAAAAATATCTATATTTAAAACTTTATAAACCTAATCTCTAGCTTCTGCTAACTGTCTTACACATGTTCACGAGAGAGTGGTGTTCCACTGGATGACAAAGGATATTTTTCTCACACAAACACATCTTTGGAAGGCCTTTATTAAAGTATCAGTTCACTTCCAGAACAAAAACGTATAGATAACGTACTCACAACCTTGTCATCCAAGATGTTCAAGTCTTTCTTTCTTCAGTCATAAAGAAATTATGTTTTTTGAGGAAAACATTTCAGGATTTCCCTCCATATAATGGATATGTATGGTGCCCCCAAGTTTGAACTTCCAAAATGCAGTTTAAATGCAGCTTCAAAGGGCTCTAAACGATCCCAGCCAAGAAAGAAGGGTCTTATCTAGTGAAACGGTCGGTTATTTTCTGAACAGAGATGAGACAAGACAAGCATTTGAGGTTAAAAAGTATTGTCAATTTGTTTAGAACATTTTGGAAGTTCAAACTTGGGGGCACCATACATCCTGAAATGTTTTCCTCAAAAAACATTATGAATGAAGAAAGAAAGACATGAACATATTGGATAACAAGAGGGTGAGTACATTATCTGTGAATTTTTGTTCTGAAAGAGAACTAATCCTTTAACCCCCTATAGTCGTGTGGAGCACTTTTTATGATGGATGGATGCTTTTTTGGACTTTAAAATCTCAACAGCCATTCACCGCCATTATAAAGCTGGGAAGAGACAGGAAATTCTTTAATATAACTCTAATTGTATTTGTCTGAAAGAAGAAAGTCATACACACCTAGGATGGCTTGAGGGTGAGTATTTTCATGTTGATTACCATCAAGCTGCATTGAAACAATCTGTATTGTATAAAGCACAATAGACTGTAAGTAAACGTGACTTGACTTGACTAGAGAACAAAGTAGCAGATGTATGTAAGGCTGTTTCCACATTTGTTTCCCTAAGTAAAAAATTGAAATGGTTTATAGTAAGAAAATAAAGTCAGAATTGGGAACTGTGAGATATAAAGTTGAGGTTTCGTAAAGCAAATCTTGCAATTGTGAGATACAAAGAATAACCTTTTTTTTGCACTGCACTGTGTGTCATTCCAATGGGAGTCTGTTTCCTTCTCAGTCTAAGAAGAACCTATAGAGAAACGCTCTTCCATACACTGAGATTCATACACACACAATCTCCCGTCATAATGAGCCTGCTGAGAATGCTGTTTCTTGTGTCAGAATGGAGCGAGGTGGGACTGTAGATGAACAGAATCGTGCTGACTGCTGATTTTGCTGCATTGGTTACGCTTTGGCATAGGTTATCAGGGTGAATGCCTGTGAAGATCTTTCCCTCTTTAATCCACATATCATTGCCCCTGGGTCTTATGCACACCATGTGTGAAAAGACAGGAGAGAGGACAATGCATCACAAACACCGAAAGAAAAGGCAGTCTCTCTCCAGTGCCCCAGCTCACCTCGCCAACCCTCTGTCACAGCTCCGGCCAGGAGTCCTGCCGCCCGCAGGCAGCTAGGGCACTTAATGCCTTGATTATGCAGAGAGTAGCTTACTGCATACGTTGCTTTACAGGCTATGCCACAGTTAAAAGAGGAGATGAGAAGAGAGTATAAGCAATTTAAAAGGTGAATATGACATGGTTGCTCATGGCCAAGCTCTATTATGAAACCAGAAGAGACAGCATGTGAAAAATTGATGTTGCCTGTATTAGTGGAAGAGGGTGATACAAAAATAAATAAATGATATATATACACAAACACACACACACACACACACACACACACACACACACACACACACATGTTGGGTTTACATGTTTTATGGGGACATTCCATAGGCGTAATGGTTTTCATACTGTACAAACCGTACTTTCTATCGCCCTACACCTACCCTACACCTAAACCTAGCCCTCACAGGAGATTGTGCACACTTTTACTTCCTCAAAAAAACTCAGTGTGTATGATTTATAAGCCTGTTTCCTCATGGGGACCTAAGAAATGTCCCCACAAGGTCAAAATCTACTGGTATTCCTATCCTTGTGGGGACATTTGGTCCCCATAACGTGATGAATACCAGGTACACACATACACACACACACACACACACACACACACACACACACACACACACACACACACACACACACACACACACACACATACACATATATATATGTCTGTATGTGTATATATATAATTGGTTTTTTTTTTTATTTCTTTTTGTATCAAATATATGATTTTTTTATTTTAAAAATCAAATAGTCTTTTTTAATTTCATTTTTAAATGTATTATTTTTCAGATTATACATTTATTTTTTTACTATTTTATTTTATTTCACTTTTTATTTTATTTTATTTCATTTTAATATTTTAATTTTAATTTAACTTTATTTCATTTTATATTACTTATTATTTTATTTGTTTTCACTTTATTTCATTTTTTCTTTCTTTATTTTTTCACTTTATTTCATTTTATTTAATTTCACGTAATTTTATTTGACTATTATTTTATTTGACTTCACTTTATGTATTTTTATTTTTTTTCACTTCATTTTATTTTATCTTATCTTATTTTGTGTCACTTTTTTATTTTATTTTATCTTATTTTATTTGACTTCACTTTATTTTTTATTTTATTTTATTTTACTTCATTTTATTTTATTTGACTTTATTATATTTCTATATATTTAATTTAATTTACATTTATTTTATTTTATTTCATTATTTATTTTAATTTATTTTATATTACTTTATTATTTTATCTGTTTTCATTCACTTTATTTTTATTTTATTTTATTATTTTATTAGATTTTTTAATTGATATAATTTTATATGATTTTACTTTTTATTTTATTATATTTTATTTCACTTAGATTTTTTCATGTTATTTAATTTAATGTCACTCTTTTATTTTATTTCACTTAATTTTATTTATTTTAATCTTATCTTATTTTACTCTTTTATTTTATTTCACTTTATTTGATTTCATTTTATTTTGCTTTATTCTTTTATTTTATTTCACTTTATTTTATTTCATTTTAGTTTAGTTTACTTATTACTTTAGCTAAGCTGATTTAAACAGGTAATTTTCGCTAACTATTATTATTTGTATTTATTTATTATGTATTTTTTTTAGGTGTGCGGAACAGGCAAAATTTAAGACTTTATTAATTATATTACTTAATTTCATATTTTTACCTTTTTTATTTAATAAATGCTAGAAAGCATTTGAAATCAACAATATTTTTTATAAATTCACAAAATGATAAATGTTTGGTTAACACAACTCAATATCTGCTAAACAGCATTACCTTTTACCTTGACATGGCTATTCTCTAGAAGATAATGAATGTATAAATATTTAATCAAATTACTTGTGCTGAATTTCTTTAAAGTCTCATTTAAATTATTATGTGACAAACGAAGTATTACAATTAGCAGTCTTTCTTTTACTTCAACAACATGCAAACTGCTAACATACTTGTTTTTATCATATCATATCATATCATATCAACCATACCATAATGTCAATGCACTAATAGTCAGAAATAAATGATGATCCCAAGGATTTTCCCTGTAGTATCGGACCAGTAGTAATGGCTGCACCAGTGAGCTCTTGCTTACTGTAGCTTGTAGTATACCATTTTGTCCTGTCCTTCAGATACTTATATTTCTGCAGGACTATATGTGCAGGTTTGTGTGTTGGAATGTGTTCATGGGCTTGTTTTGATTGTGTGTGGCATTTCTAGCCTTTTGCCCCCCCCATTGTCCAATTAAAGTGGAAGCATCAGTGAGTTTAGCTGAAGGAGGAGGGGGGGAGAGCAGGCCTCCTTCAGTCCGGCCTTATTACCGCAGAGCTTTGCAAGCATGCGTCCCCCAGGGGGCCTGTCTTTCCCAGCATCCCACCGACACCATGCCTTCATTAACTCCTATCCATATTGCGCCGTCTTGCCAAACATCTCCAAAAAAACTGGATAATTCTGTACCTCCTCAGCAAAACGGACATCATTTAAATGTCGAGGAAGAGGAAAAACAATGGCAAGTCATTAGACCAGCAGTTTTACAGCAGTTTCGAGTTTAACCGTGCCGATCAAGTTTCTCTTTTCCGGATTCTAGTTTTAAGGGAAAACAGTTGTTTTGTCTTTGATGTTAGTTACCGTAGCTTGAAATGTTCTGCCACCTTGATGCATTGATTGCATCTACACTGCCATTCAAAAGTTAGGGTTTGGGAAGACTGTTAAAGGGCACCTATTATGCAAAATCCACTTTTACTTTGTGTTTAGACATAATTGTGTATTAAACACAACCACCCTACAATGATAAAAATTTCACCCATTCCTTATTTTTTAGTTCCCATTAAACCAAACCAGTCTCATTAGGCATGCGGTTTTAATTCTGAAAGCAGTGTGATGTCACATTGTTTAGGCCCCGCCCACGGCCGCTGATTTACAGTCCTGCATTGCCATAGTTTCTGCCTTCAGTGAGTTGTGTTTGGTTGTACGCTGTCCTCCATTTTCACTGTGCTTGAGCAGCTGTATCATCAACAATTTCTCGTTAGCAATCCTGGTGTTCTGTGTTTGGATGTAAGACTAATTCTAAACATAAGGTAATTCACCTCAAAATCTACCTAAATACGTTTACGCTGTCCGTTTGGTGGCTCCCTGCGCTATCTGTAACATTGCACTGTTTCGTCCCACTTTCAGTGTGTTTGGCTTCCTATATGTACGGATGAACACCGGTTCTCTCGCCTTAAGTCATGTTGCTTCTGCCGACTGTTTATTGATGCAGGTATGCAAAGCAGAGATGTATATGCTGAAGTCAGGGCAGGAATATGCAGCTCATTTGCATTTGAAGTGACACACACCACAACAGCTTTTTTTTAGACATGCCTTAAAAATGACATTTTCCAGATGTTATAATAAATAACATGAGTTGAAACTTTGCAGACGCATTCTGGGGACACTCAATACCAATATTACATATTGTAAAAAAGGAGAATAATATGTTTTTGAACAAAAACTGTTATGTTGACCAAGGCTGCATTTTATTTTTTTATTTTTTTTACAAAAATTACAGAAAAATAGTCATATTTTGAAAAAAAAGATGAATTTCTATTTTAATACAGTTAAAAGGGCCATTTATTCCTGTGATGGCAAAGCTGAATTTTCAGCAGCCATTATTCCAGTCTTCAGTATGTTGTAATATGCTGATTTGCAAAAAAAAAAAAAAAAAAAATTGTGTTGATTAATACTTTTACTTAATACATTTTTGTCAAGATTATTTGATGAATGGAAAGTTTGAAATAGAAAACATTATAAATAAAACATATGAAACCAACCTGGCCTCATGAAGAAAACGTACCAGTGAAATATGCGAAACGCAAAATACGTACGAATAAGTACATACCCAGCTAACAGGGAACGTTCCAACAACTTTCATTAAGGCTTTTTCAAAGGTATTTAAAGGTTTGGAAAGAACATCCTTAAAATAATGTTTATAGGATGTTTTAATAACATTATTATTGGTTTATTCACATTCTTGTAACTTTAAGAGAAAACATTTTTATAACAACATTCTCAGAACGTTTTTTTAATGTTTTTGTACACGATTAGTGTTGTTAGAAGAGCATTCTCTGAACGTTCGTTTAATGTTATTTGTACATGATTGAGGTTCTCGTCATGTTAAAAGAAAACTTTTATAGAACAACATTCTCTGAATCTTTTTTTTATGTTATTTGTGCACGATTGAGTTTCTTGTAATGGTAAGAGAAAACGTTCTTAGAAAAACAGTCTCTGAATGTTCTTTTGATGTTATTTGTACACGTAATGGCAAGAGAAAACATTCTTAGACCAACAGGCTCAGAACATTCGTTTGATGTTATTTGTACATGATTGAGGTTCTCGTCATGTTAAAAGAAAATGTTTATAGAACAACATTCTTTGAACCTTTTTTTGATGTTATTTGTGCACGATTGAGGTTCCCGTAATGGTAAGAGTAACGATCTTAGAAAAGCTGTCTCTGAACATTCTTTTGATGTTATTTGTACACGATTGAGGTTCTCATAATGGTAAGAGAAAACAATCTTAAATCAGTCTCAGGACGTTCTTTTGATGTAATTTGTACATGATTGAGGTTCTCATGTTAAAAAAACGTTTATAGAACAACATTCTCTGAAAGTTCTTTTTATGTTATTTGTACATAATTGAGGTTCTTGTAATGGTAAGAGAAAACAATCTTAATACAACAGTCTCTGAAACTTTTTTTGATGTTAGTTGTACACGATTGAGGTTCTTGTGAGGTCCTTCGTACCCAAGGATTCCACATCCTAAGTCCAATTCTGTGCCAGCTGAGCTACCAAGCAAGCTTGTTACATCCAGAAAGTGAAACATATGGAGCTGTAATCATAACTGTGTACAAGTGCTCACTATTTTACCATCTCTAGTGTTCATTTCTGTTGGAAACTGCAGTGATATGTACTTATTGGTACGTATTTTGAGCATTGTGAGCTGGTGTGTGTGTGTGTGTCGTGTGTTGTTGTGTATTATTATGCTGTCTTTGACTGTGATTTTTGCTCTGCTGTCTTGGTTCTTTTTTTTTTCCTTTTACTGTGATGTACTGGAGGACCCCCTTGAAAACGAGATGTTTCATCTCAAGGGGTAATTCTCGCAATAAAGATATGTTAATAAAGTATTTTACATCTCGCAAAATGTTCCCACAGGTACATTTTCATAATGTAACATGTTTGTCATGTAACATTATACATTTCTTTACTCACACTTTTGATCAGCAATTTAAAGCATCCTTGCTAAATAAAAGCAGCTTTACTAGACTGAGAGACCAGCTTATAAAACCAGCTAAAACCATCAAACCAGCTTAGTCTGGCTAAAACAATTTATTTATTTTTTTTTCAGAAGGGCAGCTAGCAAATCCTAGTCGGCTTCAGTTTGGTCAATCATGCAGAAATGTGTCATCGCTTTCATTGAGGGATGAAATGCTCCCACATCCCCTTTTCCAACTTCTCTGGCAGCTCTTGAGTCCAGCTTTTCCACTATGCAAACAGACTCCGAGTGATTGACAGCTGGCGTGTCTCCATGGCTCCCTTGCCCTCAGTATTCCTCTCAAGACAGTCCTGATGGAAAGCCAGCATGCTGCTGTTCATTTTAACTTTGCATACAGGATTGTTTCTGTATGTTATTTGATGATCTATACAAGTAATGGATAAACCCTGACAATTTCAAGATGTGTTAAGTGCTTTGAGTTCAGTCCTGACATGAATAAGAACAATCTGAGCAGGCTTGCAGCCTTGTCACACTCAATTTGATGAGCAATTAAGTACTGCCAATATTAAAGGAAATGTTCAGGCATAAAATTGAAATGTGGAAGTTATTAGCACAGTTTAATATTTAGTTTTAATACTCAGTTACAGAAGATAGAGAAAAATAGAGACGTAAATGTCTATGCAAACTCACGCATCGATTCGATAGTAGCACAATATTTCTCATGCAGGGGCTCAGGACAACCTTCTTCATGAAATATAAAGACATCTATAAATTTTCAGAATCAGAATCAGAATGAGCTTTATTGCCAGATATGTTTACACATACTAGGAATTTGTTTTTGTGACAGAAGCTCCACAGTGCTACAGAATGACAGTGACAAGACGATACATATTATAAAAAGAACAATATACAAGTATACAAGACAGACAATGCGCAAAAATAGCAAAGACATTTCATGTATAAAGGCTCATTTTTATTTTTACAGCTTTATATTTTTTTTTTCATGTTTTATAAAATATATATTTAGTCTTCCATTTACAGCCTTTCTAAATAATTGAATGGATAAAAAACATAGTTCTTACTGTTAAAAATGGACTTCTATGACTTCTATTCCATGAATATTTTAAAACTATTTGGAATTAGCTTTGATTTTTGTATTTTGATATTTGTGGTTTTTATTTTTTTGTAATTCTGTTATGTGGTTTAATTTGTCATTTCTATTAAATTTTGTTTAAATTATATATTAAATGTTATTATTTAGGTCTAACTTCATTTTATTTAATTTTAGTTTCATTATAGTGTTTTTTTTTCTTCCAGTTTTTCCAGTATTTCAATTGGCGTTTCATCCAATATTTTATATGCAAAATACATTTTCTTCGATATTTTATTTAATTTCAGCTTAGTTTCAGTTAACAAGAATGTTTTAATTATTTTAATTCAAGATAATAACCTTGCTGTGAATAACAGAAAATCATTAATCAAAAATAATCAAATAATGAATCTCTTGATTACAGACCATATTTTTGAAAGCAGAAAGAAAAATAACCCCCGGAGTGAAAGCAAAGAATGAAAAACCAAGATTAATAAATGAAGAAGAGAGGAAAAGATGATGTAGGCGGTGCAGGCAAAAAGAAAGACAAGAGCAAAATAATGTAACTAGTGTAGTCGATCTCACAAGCATATATATTTAAAATGCTTCACTCTGTTGAAACGAGTGCTTCCTCTCTTCATAGAAACAGATTGAATCCGCATGGCTCCAGTGCCATGGGAGAGAAGGATTGCAGGCTTGGTGTAGATTTAAGCTGTTAACATTAGGAGCGCTGTGTTCTGAACACATTGTGCAAGCAATTCTGTCGTCCATCAGAGCCACTGAAAGTTGCTTTTCCATCAAGCAGAGTCCTGGTGGAAGGCTGTAAATGGAAGTGTCTTTCCCTAGACACTGCATCCTACAATCCCACCGTAACTTAGCAGGAAGTGACATTCCCTCAGCCCAGGACTACAACAGTATGAATAATGTTTCTGCTTTATTTTGCTGCAGGTCTTTACCAGATTCTGCAGTATTCATTGGATACTTGTGCATCCTTAGTTCATATGAATGCAATTTTGTCATTTTGAAAAGCCAATAGCATTTTGTTTATATCACAGCTTGGGCCAGAGCCATTGAGTAACCAATTTCAGCTGCAGCTTCAGCATCTATATATAGTGTAGGGGCGGGGCGTGTTGGATTCTAGAGAGCTTTTGATTGGGCAGAAAGTTTGATGAGAAGCTGGAGTGCTGGGTGATGGCATCAAAATCATTGATCAATATTGGCGGAAGTGAGAGAATGTTTTGAATGCTTATATCTTCTAAATGCAAATTTTAGAAGATAAAATAGCTTACAGATAACATTAAGGCAAACATTTTCATACTTAAAGCCAAAAAACTTCTGATTTTGATTTCATGGGGACCTTAACAACAAATCTTGGATTTAAATCTTGTCTTCTTCCAATTAGTGACTGATTGGTAGTCCTCACTGATATGAGTTTATTCATTTCAGTTTTTGAGGAAAGTATTGAAGCATTATTTGTGGATAGGTTTGGAAATGTTCCCTCAAAAACTGAAGTGCATAAACTCAGATTAATGACCATTCAATTTCTAAAAGAAATACAATATCTGTGCTAACTGAAAGAAAACAAGTTGGTAAAAAGATTGATTCCAATATTTGGTAATAAACATACTCATAACACAGTTATAAGCAATTTATGTGTAAAACCAGTTACAAATAACTGTGTACAATGCCTGTTTAAAGGATTAGTTCACTTCCAGAATAAAAATTTCCTGATAATTTATTCACCCCCATGTCATCCACGATGTTCATGTCTCTCTTTCTTCAGTCGAAAAGAAATTAAGGTTTTTGAGGAAAACATTGCAGGATTTTTCTACATCAATGGGGGTCAAGGTTGAAGGGGTTGAAGGTCCAAATTGCAGTTTCAGTGCAGCTTCAAAGGACTCTACACGATCCTAACCCAGGGATAAGGGTCTTATCTTGCAAAACGATCAGTCATTTTCAAAGAAATAAAAAAATAAAAATTTCTATACTTTTTAACTACAAAGCTTGTCTTGCACTAGCTTGACCACATTATGTAAGCATGTTGGAAAGGTCAAGCATGATAAGTTCTTTGTCTGTGTACTCCAGTTTAGAAAGATATGGTACACTCTTAAAAATAAAGGTGCTTCACGATGCCATAGAAGAACCTTTTTGTCTAAATGGTTCCAAAAAGAACCTTTAACATCTGAAGAACCTTTCTGTTTCACTTAAGGTTCTTTGTGGCAAATATGGTTCTTCCGATTATAAAAAGGTAAGCAAGAAATGGTTCTTTGACTGAATGGTTCTTTGTAAAACCAAAAATGGTTCTTCTATGGCACTGCTTGAAGAACCTTTTGAAGCATCTTTATTTTTAAAGGATAACTATTGCCAAAATGCAACCTGGGCTGTTTTTTTTTTTTTTTTTTACTGTAAATGAGACAAATTTATATCTAAAAGCATAGTTACGACAAACAAGCCGTTTTTGAGATTGACCGTGATTTCGTTTTTTGGTCAGTGGCTGGTGAATGGGAGTACTAGGGGCATAACTTTGAGCGCATCAAATTCGATATTTTTACAGCACTAAGAAGGCTCAACACACCATGAAACTTTGCTTGAAGTATCGCCTGGGTCTCTACACATGAACTCCAGTATTTGTTTGTGTACACAGAGTTTACTAAAGAGAAAGGTTTTGAACAACTCACTTACACTGTTTGGGTTTCCGCTCGCAGCCGTCTTGCCAGTCATGAAGTGTCGATCTCCGAATGCGAATGAATGGACTCCATAGGATGAAATATTAGGCTTATATGAGGCTTTTTTTTTTACAACTAGAAGGTTAATATTGTTTTTTCACTTGCGACAAAACAATGAATTAGCCGTGCATTTATATGGAAATATGCTTTAGGAGCTATCCATCCTCGCATTCGGAGATCGACACCTCTTGACTGGCAAGATGGCCGTGAGCGGCAACTCAAACAGTGAAAGTGAGTTGTTCAAAAACTTTCTTTTTAGTAAACTCTGTGTACACAAACAATGTTCTCAATGCTCGAGATCATGTGTAGAGACCCAGGCGATACTTCGAGCAAAGTTTCATGGTGTGTCGAGTCTTCTTAGTGTTGTAAAAATATCGATTTTGATGCGCTCAAAGTTATGCCCCTAGTACTCCCATTCACCGGCCACTGACCACAAAACGAAATCACGGTCAATCTCAAAAACAGCTCATTTGTCGTAATTATGCTTTTAGATATAAGTTTGTCTCGTTTACAGTAAAAAAAAACAACAACCCAGGTTGCATTTTGGTAATAGTTACACTTTAAGAGTGTAGGGCGAAAAAAATCAATCTCATTTTCTTCCCAAACTTCGAAATCATCTGACATCAGCTGGGATCGTATAGAGCCCATGGATGTGCATTGAAACTGCAGTTTGGACCTTCAACCCATTGGCCACCATTAAAGTCCACTATATGAAGAAAAACCCTGGAATGTTTTCCTCAAAAACCTTAATTTCTTTTTTACTGAAGAAAGAAAGACATGAACATCTTGGATGACATGGGGGTGAGTAAATTATCAGGACATTTTTATTATGGAAGTGAACTAATCATTTAAGATATTACTCTATTCATTGATTTTCCTGCATATATTTTTGATAAAAGAAGGTCAAAATGGAAAAGACAAAGATGTTACTATATTTGTATCCTCATGTGACTTACAGTACAACTAAGGTCAATACAACCCAATATATAGTGCCAAACAAGTGGGCTTGTCTGTTTATAGCAGAGTAACATCCTGGCTGAGCAATAGATATGGTCAGAGACCAGTTTGTGTGAAACATTGCTTCTCTCTAATGACAGCAACAGGCAATAACTTTTCATTCTCTAGACAAAGGCACTTTGTTCGTGAACCGATTAGGAGCCATATTAGAGGAGTACTGTAGACGTCTGACGCATACTGTAGTCACAAGTGTATTATGGTCTATCATAATTGGATTACAGTGCCAGGCTTTATTACAGAACCTTTAGTAAGATAGTATTATGGAACAGCAAGTGGGCCTCTCAAGGACCATTAGCAACGAGCAACACAAGGATAAATCAATTGCTATTTGGCATGTGCCACCTGGAGGTAAGCAGATATGATTAGAGGATGTTTAAATGGTAAGTTCAGTTCGAGGTTAGGACTTTGTTGAATGCTGGGATGGTGACGGCAATGTATTTGTATATGCGTCAATGTTACATATCGCAGAGCAGGTCTTCATGTGATTACCCACTGGCAGAGAGAGACCTAGCAGGTCTCGTACTGTGAGGAAAATATCTGAGCGCTATTGCTAGCAGTAGTAGCTAGCAGCATGTCTCGCTAGACTTTCATGAAGATATAATGGGACTCATGATTCCCATGTGGGATAGTGTGCTCATGCTACCGCCAGCTTGCTTTCAACCCTCCGGCTCTGTCATGTGCTGGATCTCATGTATAATTTCACCCTTGTGCCAATATCCTTCCTCATTTTGTGGCTTTTATATTCCTTCTCTCCTCTTCGAGTTTTTTTCATTCTGTTGTTTACTTCAATAGTCCATTTTGTCCCTTGGTGTTCTTGCTCTCTGTATTTAACTTTATTTCTGAGTGAACCATGCCTTTAATATGTTTTTTTTTTTCTTTTTGTTTTGGTGTTTTAAAGTGCTTTAAAACATGCAGTGTGTGGGCATAATTTCAACTGAAACAGGAAAACAGGGTGGGGCATACCCTGCAGTCCCACCCCTTTTTTAAATAGCCAATAGCATTTTGTTTATATTACAGCTTGGACCAGAGCCATTGAGTAACCGATTTCAGCCACAGCTTCAGCGTCTATTTATAGTGTTGGGGGCGGGACGTAGGCAGATTCTAGAGAGCATTTGATTGGACAGAAGGTTTGATGCAAAGCTGAAGTGCAGGGTGATGTCATCAAAATTGTTGATCCATATTAGTGGAAGTGAGAGACTGTTTTGAATGCTTACATCTTCTAAATGCAAATTTTGTCTTTGTTTTAGAGCACACTAGTGAACATATTCATACTAAAAGCCAAAAAACTTTTGATTTTGATTTCATGTGGACTTTAACACCAAATCGTGGATTCAATCTTTCTGCCGACTTGTTTTCTTCCAATTAGTACAAGTTTTGTATTTCTTTTTGGAACTGATTGGTAGTCTTAATTGATCTGAGTTTATTCACCTCTGTTTTTGAGGAATGTTTTAAAGCATTATTTGTGTATATGTTTGGAAATGTTCCCTCACAAAGTAAAGTGCATAAGTTCAGATCAATGACCAATCAATTCCAAAAATAAATCTCTGCTAACTGAAAGAAAACAAGTTGATAAAAAGATTCATTCCAATATTTGGTAATAAACATACTCATAAAACAGTTATAGGCAATTTATCTGCAGGCTGGACATTTGTGAACAAGCATAGTAAGTTTTAGTCAAATGTGATAACACTAAATAGCATTTTTGAGGAAAAGGATATCGCATTATCGCACATACATGCACTATTCGCATCATATGACAGAACTCCTCATTCCTCATTTCAGACAAATTTGTCTCTGGAACCACTGCTGTCAGTCAAATTGTTTGTTAAATGATTGAGATGTAAAAAAAAAAAAAAAAAAAAAAACTTATTTTGCAAACTAGTCCTAGTTTTTTTGCTGAAAAAAAAAAAAAAACACTGCAGTACAATTCTCTGGACTTTCAAGGTGAATAATTATTTTAAAAAAAGAAAAAAAAAAGAAAAAAAAATGAAATTTACCCTTTGGGAAGCTATAACGGGGTCATTTTGAAAAGGGGCCTTTCCGAGTTTACCCAAAATCCTATAAAGCCTAAAGGAAACTCAAAACTTCACGAAACCTGGTGAACACATGTGACAGGTGATTCTAAACAAGCATGCAAAGTTTTAAGGAGATCAGACCGCAGGGCACTATAACAATCATAAATGTTACAAAACATAATATTTCTATGGTAAATTACCTGTATTTGCAAAAAAGCCATTATTTTTCATATGTGCTTAAATGCCTTACAGCACTTGAATCCCGGTAATCGCTGCTTGCAGCTATATTTATTTCTATTTTTAGTCATAAAAACAAAAATTAAAAAAACTATATAGATTTGTCCTTGGAACAATATTAAGAAAAAAGAAAAGAACATTCTTAAGAAATGTGACAAAACATATTTACAGAGTAATGTTATTGTCTTTAATTCTGTCCTCAAATCTGTTCCTCAGCTAGCACTTTTTGCTAGAACAGCTAATTCAAGTCTTTCATTTTTCTCCTCTATGCCTTGTTTTTTTGGAGCAGGGCCCTGTTGCCAGTATTTGGGATTCACCCAGGGTCCTCATTAATCTCAAAGGCAGGCATGCTGGGTAATTGAAAGGTGTACGGCTGGCAGGAGTCAAGCGCTTTTGGATTTATCAGTCCCACACTGTGGCTGGACGCTAACAGATGCCAGCTTTTCCTCCCTCTCTTTTACTTTATTGCTTGCTTTTCATCTATCTCACTCTGCTTCTCCACCCAGCCATGGTACTCCATAAATGGAGGGATGGAGAAGAGAGAAAGAACATGACGGCAGCCAAGTCCGGCTTGCTACGATTGCTGCTGGGCTGAAGGTTGGTCGTAATGTTTGGCGTGCCGAGAGGGGCAGGAGGGGAACAAACATATGCAAGGAGATCTGTTTTTATATGGTATATTTCTAAATAAAAAACAGTAGAACTGAGCTATACTGACGGCACACTGCAGGTGCACAGTGAAAACATATGCCAGATTTCTGTGGAACAACGAGAGACAAAAACAACACAAAGAGGTATATTTTTGACTTTGGAGAAGTAGTATCCACCCATAAAAACTTATAAGTTGCAGTTTTAGCTTTGGTTTAACAATCATTTTCTGTTTGGGGTCATAAACAACATTGCCTTATTGGAGTTATTTAAAGTATAAATAATGGTGGACATTCATAACAGTCTGCATAAAATCGTATAAAACAAGATTATATGTGGTGTAATTCCTGTGAAAGGTTGTATCCCTGCGAGAGAAGGTTTGTTCAAGAATATTCTGTGATATTTATGACAATGAAACCTTTGGGTATTTCTCAAACATAAAACACTGAAAACTCACGTCTCATTCTACTTCTTGGATTTTTTTCTCCCTCAGAATCATTTGAGTCATCCATTTGATTTATGAGGGACCAAATAGACCTTTCATCCATAGGCTGAATGAAGTGAAGAGACTTCTGTGGATCATACACTGAGCAGTGATCCCTGAATTGCAGTAAAGAGACTTTGTTGTCTTGGCTGATTTAGATCACAGTCTATTTCATAGCAGTTTATACTGTAGTGAAGGATTCCCTACGAATCCAAAATGTTATTACTGTGATAAAACTCTTGACAGGAGATAGATGGCTTGTATGACAGGTCAAATCTAGGGCTGGGAATCGATTCCAAAAAGAATCGATTCCTCGATTCCGAGGCATTGGGAATCGAGAGTCGATTCCAACGTTTGGAATCGATCCTCTCAAGGGGAATCGACTCCTCTTTCAGAGCCGTTTTCAGTTCAACAAAACTTACCTCTTAAACGGAAGGCTGCATTCCATGAAGGCTGCATATTTCGGCTGCAAGTCATCAAACGTCGATTGACGAAAATAAACGTAATAAAAACGACTCATTACTAAACTCGTCTGAGTTTAAGGATGCAGCCTTCAGTTTGAGAAGCACCCATTAATTTGCCTCTTGCTCGGTAATAATAGTTATAATAGTCTGATACATTTCCACGAAACGATTCGTTCGGATAGATCATTTAAATGAACTAGTTCAAAAAACGATTCAGATGTTATTTTACGGGAGAACTGTCTCATGATGTCCACAATTTTGAGCGCTGCACGACAGAATAGATCATGACGTGTCTTGATCTTATTTACATCTTAAATAAATGCTATTTTTAATCTTTCTATCAGCCAATGATAACTCTGAAAGAAAACGCAGAGAGCATGTATCAGTGGCCGAGAGCGCATCTGATTGACAGCTACACCACGAGCTCTTATATCATCCTGCATTTATTGCGAAATTATAGCTCTTATATAAGTGTTGTTGTTAAAGTTCTGTTTATTTTGTTTCAGTGTATAGTTTGCTAATTTTGTCATTTTATACACGTCACATCTTGTTTTATTCATGCAATAAATGCATGTCCACTGCTGAGCTGTGGGTTATGACTAATTTCCTGGGCAATGAATTACAATTTGAAATCAGCCAGAGCTACAGAAAAATTGTATATATATATATATATATATATATATATATATATATATATATATATAATTATTATTTTTTTATTTTTTTTTTTACTAATGAAGCTTCATATTATGAGAAGGTAACTTTATATGACCTTTACATCCTGCATTTATTGCGAAATTAGCTTCCTCCAATCTAAAAAACAAGAATCGAAAAAGAATCGAAACAACAGTGAGGAATCGATTCTGGAATCGAATCCAATCGATTCCAGAACCAGGAATCGGAATCGGAATCGATTCCAAAATCTTCGGAATCGAACAGCCCTAGTCAAATCTCTACTGGTTTGTCTTGCTATCATCCGAAATGAACTTTGTCACACCTGCCAATAATATGTGAACTGAGAAGGTGTTCTGGCCTTAATGTGCTGTATAGCAAAATATAGCCTCAAGTGCCTTATTAATATTGATACAAATTAAGTGAAGTTAAGAGTTACTAAGTTTTTTCTTCCTTTGTATTTCTTTGATTCTTTTTCTTACATCGCTTACATCAGATGAAGATACAGATAAAACTGCATCAAGACGCTCTAGTTCTAACAACAAGGTTTAAACCATCTTGCAAATCCTAAAAAATACTAAGCTTATCTAAAATATCTTTATTAGAGTTTTTTGTGCTTTGTGTTTCTAGCAAACAATCTAATTTCAATGAACCCATCTTCTATTGGTCAGATAACCCCACCCCAAACTCACACCATTGGTTGAGCTATTGTTGCTGGTCGGAATAATCAAACAAACAGCAATGTTTTGATAGTGCCATCAAAGTTATAATAACTTGTAGTTGCCTACATGTTAAAGGGATAGTTCAAGTAAAAATGAAAAATCTGTCATTAATTACTCACCCATTAATTACTCAAATGTCATTCCAATCAGGTAGGATGTTTGTTCATCTTCAAAACACAAATTAAAATATCTTTGATGAAATCTGAGAGCTTTCTGACCCTGCATAGACAGCAAACCACCTGACACGTTCAAGGCCCAGAAAGCCAAGGACATTGAAGACAGACACAGAAGAGAAGAAATTGTTGAAGTCAGTATTTTTGTTTCTTTGTGCACATAAAGTATTCTCATAGCATCATAAAATTAAGGTTGAACCACTGATGTCACATGGATTATTTTAACAATGTCCTTACTACTTTTCTAAGTCTTAAATGTGGCAGTTGCATTGCTGTCTATGCAGGGTCAGAAAGCTCTTGGATTTCATCAAAAATATCTTAATTTTTGTTCCGAAGATGAACGTTTATGAAACTGGGATGTGAGCTGAGATATTAAAGCATATTTTACCACTGAAAAAGTTCAGTTCAACTTTAATTTTGGGCCTGTGCCTGCTGTCTTTTATATGTCCCTTCCCTTCTCTGACCTGGCACTACGGTTACTCTTGTTCTGTTTATCTCTTTCTTTCCTGGTCTCTCTGGGAGCATGTCAGCTTTGAGATGGTGTTCCACAAAGATACGATGACAGGAGATGACAGAACAGACAGCTTAAAATGGTGCGAGTTGGTGCGTATGCATATTTGTGTGTATAAATGTTATCCTCCTAATGTCTTCCCAGACTCTGGGGACAAGAAACAGCAAAGTGGACAGACAACAAGGAGCTTCAAGGGCAGCCTGACAGCCCTGGGAATGATTTACTAAACAGCATCACCCAACTTTTCAGTTATTACAGACAAAGTGTTGGCGCCGTTATTGGTGACTTTCTTCTCACTTGGGTTTACAGAGTGTGATGAAATTGATTCGACAGCAATAGTGCAGTAACAAACTCAAACTCTGAGGAAACAAACTTGTGAACAAACAGTATAAAGCTTGTTTTCCCCCCTGGCTAGATGCTGTATGTACAAAAAAGAAAATGACAGGGGATTGTTAAAGGTTTGGTGCCGTTTACAGTTTCTTTGTTATTGTGAGGCGCTGCAGTCGTTTAGAGGGAGCGAAAGTAGATTAAAGTGTCCATTTCTCCAGTTAATGGAAGTGTGGTGTGTGGTGCTGTATGTTGGGCTGAGATGTGTGAAGTTTCTGTTTTGCTCAACTGAGTGAGTGTGACTTCAGAATTAATATTCTATTGCTGGCAAAGACATCAAAGCCATGCATTTAATGCTTAATCTAATTCAGAACCAATATTAGCTTGGTGAATTGTTGTAGAAATAAGCTTCAAGCTGGAGTAGTTGACAAAAAAAGATTTCTTTAGAAAAGCAAAGAAATATCACACAGGCTAAAAAAAGATCGCAGTGGCAAGAATACAAGTGCAAAATTCACCTGCATCGTTTTTCAAATTAAATGTTAATGGAACAGTCAAGGCTGCCTAATATCAGTTTTGAGAAGTGTTTTGCATTTTCACGGTCAGTAGTTTCTGGGTCAGTGACTGCATTTACATATGCAATATTGAAATGTTATGGCGATGCTGCTGCAACTGGGGTTGCTTACACCGTCTCTGAATGAATGTAAGCAGCAGAGACTGGTGGCAGCGAGTTGTGTTAATAGAGTTCACAGAGTGAGTTCAAGGGTGGAGGGAAAACTTCCAAATGTCTCGGAGTTCGTTCATGAAGTTGTGTGAACAAAACTTGTCATTATTGGGCATCCAAGCACATGCGCATTTTGGTTAGAGCGGAAATAATGCAATTAAGATGTTTGCTTGCCTATTTATTGTATTGTAAAATCAGAATATGCCACATATTTTAAAGGGCACATATTATGCCCATTTTTACAAGATGTAATATAAGTCTCAAGTGTTTCAGCTCAGAAAACCCCACAGATCATTTATTATATAATTTTGAAAATGCCTATTTTGAGTGGAAGCAGAAAACACACTGATTTTGTGCAGGCCTCTTTAAATGCAAATGAATTGCTGTTCCCGTTCCCCTTTTCCACAATAGAACTGTGCTATTACAGCTCGTACCTCAGATACTCTGCCAAAAAAACAGCCGTTTCATTTTGATTATCATGTCTATCATGCTAAAATCATGCCAAAAAACATACGTTTGGTTTGATTATCGTCTGTCACACTGAAATAATGCCAAAAAACATCTGTTTGGTATTAATCATGTCTATCACGTTGAAATTATGCCAACAAACATCTGTTTGGTTTAGATGATCATGTCTATTTGTGCTGAAATCAAGCGTTTTAAATCCTTGTCAGTTTAAACTTCTGATATTAAGTTTTCTGAGCAGAAAACGGCTGTCACATGGCATGTGAGTACTAAACTAAGTTCTTTTTTATGTCTTATTGCACTTAAACTGTTAAATACACACAGGTTTATGTTAAAAACACACATACTTTACAAAAACACAGTCGGTTATGTCTGTGAAGGTAAACAGCTGGGAAAAAATATGTTTATATTACACTCTTAAGTAAAGGTGCTTTAAAAGGTTCTTCACAGCGATGCCATAAAAGAACCATTTTTGGTTTCACAAAGAACCATTCAGTCAAAGGTTCTTTAAAGAACCATCTCTTTCTTATTTTTTTTATAATCTGAAGAACCTTTTTTTCCACAAAGAACCTTTTGTGAAACAGAAAGGTTCTTCAGATGTTAAAGGTTCTTTATGGAACCATTTAGGCAAAAATGGTTCTTCTATGGCATCATTTTAAGAGTGTAGATCTATGTATTTAGTCACATCAGTGTAATATACATTACCTATACTGCTGTCTATGCTGTTAATATGACCCAAACAATAAAATAAAAACAGAAAATCACTCTTTTTGTGTCTCCCCATCTCAAGCAGTTCCTAAAATGTTTGTATGTATGAGATGGAATAAGAAAGAGAATGAACACATCAACACAAACCCAACCAAACAAGTCTGTTGATGACTGTGGCTCTGTTGTTTCTCTGCATGTAATGATGCTGTACTTCATTGTGTGTTGATGGAGGTGTACTATGGTGAAAAGAACCTCAATCTCAAAGGAGAAAGAGTGTTTTGGGATCCAGCACAGCTATATTACTGCTGCAAATCACACCTCCTGCAGAGCTACACCCAACACGCTCCTATGCTTATAGCAGGCTAAATGCAGTGGGGAGAGGGAGACATACCAGTTGTGCAGCCTTGTAAATGATTGTTATTGTAGCATTAGGTGGCCTGTATTTCAGCAGGAGACACCAGCGAATGGGATACGGCGACTGATAAATACTGCATGTGCTTTATGTGTCATCTCTGTCAGAACTTGACAAGTCTATCAGGAGTGTGTGTGTGTGCATATAAAGCAAACGTCTCATGTTTTATTTATAGGACCAACAATACATTATAAGAAATCTTAAGCTTAACTAAAATATATAATCAAACATTACATCCAACTGTACTGCACATTTTTGAAACAGCCTTTATATATATATATGTGTGTGTGTGTGTGTGTGTGTGTGTGTGTGTGTGTGTGTGTGTGTGTGTGTGTGTGTGTGTGTGTCCTGCTTTCCCTGAGGACAACTAATTATTTCATTAGTTTAGTTTCTTCTAATATTCTAATAACAGAATTGCTGTAAGGAGGAGAAATTTTGTGAGCCCAGGGAAAACAATTTTTTAATGGAAAACATGAAAAAAGTATGAAATAATTGGGTAAAAATAATTAGGGCTGTCACAAAAATCTTCAAATGCAATGCCAGTGTGGAGAAACCGGCAAAATACCAAAAGTTGCACATTCCATTGGCAAGAATTCATGAAACGCATTATTAGATTATGGTAACACTTTAGAATAATGGGCCATTGTTAACAAGTAACTATGCAGGAAGTAATAGGTAGTTCTACATTAACACTTAACTTAATACTATTAACTAATAGAAAAGCAAGATTAACTAAGCAGTAGGTAATTGCTAATTTTGGACAAAGGTAGTCCCTTATTAGGTATTTGATAATTACTAAAGAAAAAATTGTCATTGAGAACTACTTGTAAACTGTGACCAATTCATAAAGAATAACTAATTAATTATCACAACAGTAACATTTATAAAATCAACAATTAGGTTCTTTGTGCAAACTAATTTATGAAAACCATGCACCACCATCACCGGTTGAAGTACTGGTTGAAATTGTGACTCTGACCAAAATATGAATGGATGTGTTCTCTGTTCATTTCAAACAAACATATAATTTATTTAATTAGGATGTAATGCCATCAATGATTAGATTCTCATGATTGGATTATTTCACTATTGTGAGCTGCATTTAGTTCAATGTTGTTGTTTTTTTTTAGTATTCTGGGGCAGGCTTCTCTTTAGTGTGATAGTAAATATGTTATTTTGCTTCCGTAATGAAGACATTAACTGCATTTATTTTGTTAAGCACAAACACAACATTTTCCACATTACAATGTCTGTTAGAATATCAGTATAGTGCTTCAAAGAAATGCATGGCTGTACAGTATGTCATAGAAAATATGATAAAAACTGTTTATTGTAAATTACTTGCAAAATCCATCTTAACCCCTCACTAATAACTCAAGTGTTACCTTGTCGGTCCACATGAACTACTACTGTGATCTGGCCCATTATTTTAAAGTGTAAAACATCTTAACCCTTCAATAATAACTCAAGTGTTACCTTGTCAGTCCACATGAACTACTACTGTGATCTGGCCCATTATTTTAAAGTGTAAAACATCTTAACCCTTCAATAATAACTCAAGTGTTACCTTGTCAGTCCACATGAACTACTACTGTGATCTGGCCCATTATTTTAAAGTGTAAAACATCTTAACCCTTCAATAATAACTCAAGTGTTACCTTGTCAGTCCACATGAACTACTACTGTGATCTGGCCCATTATTTTAAAGTGAAAAACATCTTAACCCTTCAATAATAACTCAAGTGTTACCTTGTCGGTCCGCATGAACTACCAGTGTGATCTGGCCCATTATTTTAAAGTGAAAAACATCTTAACCCCTCACCAACATGTCTATATGCAACGTGATCTCATGATAATTCGTATGTATTTACATAAAATGTGGTTCTCCAAAACGTACATTTACTTACGTTTTTCCAGACTCTAAAACATACAATACTGACGTATTTACAGCATCTAAACGTACAAATACTTAGTATTTTTAGCATTTTATGGTCTACAAAATGTTAAACAAGACTACACTTTAAACCATTCAAATAAATGACATTTCTGCAATCGTTTAACCATTCATGTAATATTAGCTTCGTTTGCCGTGGTGGGACACAAAAGGCGTTTTCTCCGACATGCTGTGACTAACAATACAACTAGGGCTGTCGCGGTTAAGGAATTTCCCTTGCGGTATTTTTGAGTGGCTCAGTAGCGCAGTATGCGGTATTACCGCCATATAATTGTGTGTAGGCTGTTACAATGTAAGGTCATATTCAGAAATCAATAAACCGAAACCAAATCGCGTTGATATATGAAGTGAAGTAAACAGTACTAGCCAGAAAGACCTAGCCAGAAAGAAATGCAAATTTTGAATAAAAATGTCAGACATACTTAGAGGCTTTGCATCTGAAATCTTCGTGTGTATATATAACAGTTAGCGCACACCCTCGAGTCTGACTGGACGAGAGACTTTCTGTCAGTATTTCACCTGCGTGTTCTAGACGAGCTGTCAGTCAGTGCAGTTTCATTGTTACGCCACAAGATGGAGGCAATAGACTATCTTTGAGTAAGTCTTTAATCCGTTCATTCAACTACACGTTCAAAAACGCTTATTTATTCAAAGAGAGACGTAATGAAACACGAGATGTTGAAATCATTTTAACTTTAATCGCCACTTTTAAAGGCTCAGCTGACCAGCAGAGCATCGATGTTAAGATTTCACTTTCCTTGGACATGACAAGCTAGTTTCACATACATTCCTGACTCGATCTGAAAGACAGACGCAGGTAATCGCACAAGCTCAGTCGATCTCTCTCATTCGCTGTCTGTTTAGGCTTGTTAAGTGCATATCTACTGAGCCTCATAATAAACACATTATGTTATCATTACTAACTTATTACTAATTTAATATTCAGCACACAGGCATTAAGTGAGAAGGGCAAATCCTTAGGAAAAAAGAAAACAGGCAAATATCGCGGTTGCTGCGGTTGTTGCATTCCTCTGCGGTTATGCACGTCAATAGCGCGGTATTGCGATATTGCGGTTATCGCGACAGCCCTAAATACAACCATAAAATACACCGAACATGCATCATAATCATAAAATCAAACAATTTTATTTGTACGCTGTAATCCAGATCTTCAGAATTCATACGATTGCGAGGAACAGACCCAAATTCAAGCCTTTATATGACGATCGTGACATCTCCATCCCGAGCAGCGACTCCAGCAGCAACAGCAATAAACCCCCGCGCTGCAGTGCATTTAACAATTCAAATACAAACGCACCAGGAAACTACAGGCTTTACGGCAGGAAAATCGAACGTTCATTGGCTCTTGCCAGCATTCGCTACAGATTACGACATGCCGTGTTTCTGGTGAGATTTGTTTGAACGATGCGCAGGCGCCATCACGGAGAGGATCAGGATATTAATATTTTCAGCCATCAGCAACCTAAATCCTACTCTGTACCTCAAAGAAACCTACTGTCTGTATTCCGCCAGAGACGACTGCGGCTGCAAACGCATAGTCATTTGGATTACTTTTTGGTACGGCTGTTGACATTTTTGCAATGAATAAATGATTGCGATTGCACGTTTCCATCTTTCATGTTTTTCTTTATTACTGTACAGAGAGAGTTATGGTTAACGTTTAGAGGTAGGAGTGTGATTAGTGCCTATACATTTTTTTTATGCTATATTTTTATCAAAATGAGAATTTTTCTGCATATTTTGGTCAGTTAATGTTACGTTTTATATATTACATTTTAAATCACTTATTAATATAATGAAAAATGCATATTTGCTGTAAAATGGTTTTGGGGGTAGGTTAAGGGGGCTATCTAAATCGCTTATTAATGAAATGATAAATTTGCATATTTGCTATAAAATTGGTGGGTTTATGTTTGGGGGTATTATGTTTGGGGGACATTTTAAAATTAAAGTAAAATTAAACTCTTAAAATAAATTTGGCACAGTAAATATACCTAGCCACAAGCAAGGTAACACTTGAGTTATTAGTGAAGGGTTAAGATGTTTTTCACTTTAAAATAATGGGCCAGATCACAGTAGTAGTTCATGAGGACTGACAAGGTAACACTTGAGTTATTATTGAGGGGTTAACATGTTTTTCACTTTAAAATAATGGGCCAGATCACAGTAGTAGTTCATGAGGACTGACAAGGTAACACTTGAGTTATTATTGAGGGGTTAAGATGGATTCTACAAGTAATTTACAGCAAACCACTTGCACTGAAGCACTAGTGATATTCAGACATTGTACTGTGAAAAATGTTTTTGTTCTTTACAAAATAAATGCAGTTAATGTCTTCATTACGGAAGTAAAAGAACATAATTATTTACTATCGCACTAAAGAGAAGCCTGCCCCAGAATACTACTAATACTAATACTAAAAAAAAAACATTGAACATTGAACTAAATGCAGCTCATAATAGTGAAATAATCCAATCATGAGCATCAAATCATTGCTGGCATTACATCCTAATTAAAGAAATTAGCTATATTATATGTTTGTTTGAAATGAACAGAGAACACATCCAGTCATATTTTGGTAAGAGTCACAATTTCAACCAGTACTTCAACCGGTGATGGTGGTGGTGTTCATAAATTAGTTTGCACAAATAACCTAATTGTTGATTTTATAAATGTTACTGTTGTGATAGTTAATTAGTTATTCTTTATGAATTGGTCACAGTTCACAAGTAGTTCTCAATGACAATTTTTTCTTTAGTAATTATCAAATACCTAATAAGGGACTACCTTTGTCCAAAATGATCACTTACCTACTGCTTAGTTAATCTTGCTTCTATATTAGTTAATAGTATTAAATTAAGTGTTAATGTAGAACTACCTATTACTTCCTGCATAGTTACTTGTTAACAACGGCCCATTATTCTAAAGTGTTACCTAGATTATTAGTTTTTTAAGGCTGCACGAAACATTAAATCCATTTTTTTTTTAAATCAAAGATAAACTAAGCATAGTGCTATTATGAATTTGCGAAGGCTGCGATTAAATAAATAAATATATGCGCTGTGGGATTAATATGCACTTTATTTATATGCGTGTAGGTGAAGTATGTTCCTCTGTTCACAGTAAATGCTTCTCCACACAAACAGTTATCATTTACATGTATTAGACCATCTCACACTCCATCTCTGCATATTGCTGTGAGTTTGGGTTTATTATAGTGTTCATCTGGGAACGAAACATGCACCATTTCATCAGATTTGTAGGGTAAATCATTTCTAAACCTATCCCAACATAGGAGAATACATCAGTATCTTTCTCAACATGCCAACTGTTCAATGCGATTTCAAAATAAACGATCTAACCCTCACTCTTTACACAAGTTTACACGTTTTGATCCACATATGTCCACATAATTGAGAAATTACAGTGGCTTTAGCCATAAAGAAATTATCAAATATTAAAGGGGTCCTATTATGCTCCTTTACAAAGTCTTTATTTTGTTTTTGGGGTGTACTTCAACATGCTGTCATGCTTAGTAGTTTGAAAAACGCATTATTTTTCACATAATTTACATTATTACAAAAGCTTTCTCCCCAGGCTGGCACAAACGGCTTGATTAGTTCCGGGTTCCACCTTCCAAAAAACCAAATGTGTTGTTTTTGGGCAGCAGAGATTAAAGTGATTCTTACGTTTTAAGTATGGATTTTTTTTTTTTTTTTTTTTTTTACAAAAACACATCTGATCGCTATAGGAGGCTTTTACCGACCGCCCCGGAGCCATATGAGGCACTTTTTTTATTATGGATTTACTTATTTTGGACTGATGGAACACTTGCCCATGCCACTCAGTCTATGCTGTTGTATGAGTGCCAGAATTGATTTAATATAACTCCGATTGCATTCGTCTGAAAGAAGGAAGTCATATACACCTAGGAAAGGTGAGTACATAAAATGCTATTGTTGGTCCTATAGTCAGCCTGCGAGATCGCGGATATGTGATATTATCATTATTTTGCTAATGTATTTATTTATTTGCATGCCCGAAACCAAAAGGCTAGGGAAGCTATCTACACTGTATGATGAATAAATCTCTTACCACACACTGCACGTCTACAGCGAGGCACCGACGCGTCCACGGATGATCACTAGTCAATGTTCGTGTTTACATCAGCCGCGGATCTGCGTGTGTTTGGACCTTCTGTACAACACACGTGAACAGCGCGGCTTCAGCATGGCTACCGGAGCAGTTCGCGAACCCTTTAGTTTAAAGCTCGCGTGTAAACGAGCCGACATGCGGCTCGCTGTAGCATCCCAAAAGCATGGCTAAAAGCATCCATAATACATGGCTAAAGTTAGGCGAATCCCCCACCCGCCAACGAATTGAATTTCAGTAGGCGGGACTTATGTTGTGACATAATAGCCTCCGGAAAACAAACGCTGTAGTCCAAATGAGTTGTTTCGTTGTAGTTCTTGAAAAGGGATTTTTTAAAACTAAATATCTCCCTTTGGAGTGGACTTTCAGATTTGTAACTTTGTAGATGTTTTTAATGCCCAAACATACACACCACACACTGGCTAAAGTTCAAAAAGTGAAAAAGCATAATGGCCCCTTTAAAGATTGAGTGGCCATTTAAATTAAATGTTGTTTGGTCAATAAATTGAGGGTTTGTACTTACATCACGGTTTGGTCTGTTACCCGGATGCATGGCCATATTGGAGTTACTCGGGTGTAAACAACAGCATGGATTGCATGGTTAATATACTACTGAATACGTTGTTCTGCTGATTTATGCTGTCTAAACCATGGAATAAACATGTGGAAGCTGCTAAATCATATAGAGAGGGACTTAGTAAGCAGGATAGGGCGCAATATTTTAACAAACTAAAATTAATAGGTGGTAAAAGAAATGTACAAGCAGTTTTAATTAAAATATTAGTCTAATATTTCACCTATCTGACCAGAAATGATAAGAACAAACTCAAATGTTGTCAAGTTTCTTGCTCTGGAAATCCTGGTTCAGTTTGGTCAACCACAAACGCCTTCTTTCCTCGGAAAGTCTTTTGAACTCTTCTCCTTGATTTGATATGTTTTGTCAGTCTATAGTACTCCAACTGTTTTTTTTTTTCCTGGCCTGACCGATTAGTACAGCCCAAAACATGACCATTTTCAGCAGCAATAATCAGCTAGATTTGCGAGTTCCGTTCGGTTAAGTGGCATAGTTTACATTCTGTGCCTCCAATAAAGTGTAAAAATAAACGTCAAGCCATTGGCGCCCTCTGCAGGCATCTGATTTCATTCATAATGTACCATGTTCCATTGTTTACAATACATTTTTTTTTTACAGTTTTGTTTGATAAAACCATGAGTACTTGCTTTTGATACTTTATTTGAACCAATTATTATCGCCTCATTGCTGTTATATATGTATTTTCAGTCATTCTAAAGGCTATTGTTTACTACTGTTACGGACCTGCCGGCTCCTCCTCCTTTGTTTTGCCTGTTCATTGCGTCTCCCCTACAGTTGAGACGGAGCACAGGTGTGGCGTGTTGCCTATGATTGCTTCCAGGACCACGTGGGATTGCTTCTAGTATCCTGGGTGTTAAAAAAGCTCTCCAGACCTGGTTGAGGAGGGCCGCCGCTTCTCCTTCTCTCCTGCACCGTTTTTTTGTTGATTTTGTTTCCTTTTGCATGACACTTCATATACCCTGATTGTATACGTTTTCGTTTCTTACGTTTAACATTTACACTGACTTTATTTACTTTACGTTGCTCATTCTTTATCTTTAATAAATATATAATTTTGAAATCAAATGATCCGCGTGGTCGCCCCTCTGTTGCATAGCCCGGCACAGGCTGTATGTAACACTACGGTCTGTTTATATAATCGTGGGTTTAATATGCACGTTATTATTATAATTATAATTATTTTTAGGGCTGTTGCTAACGTTTATTTTGGTAATATTTTAGTAATCAGTCGATTATTCTGACCATTAATTGAGTGTGCATCTTTGAGCAGTTTTTAAAGTTAGCTAGCATCCTTGTAGTATTGCTTTTAATGTATAAATAATGAAAAGTGAAAAAACTTTTATCTTTTCGCATTGTCACACTAAATGAGCTCTGATAAGCACCAATTTACCAAACTTCAGCGAAAGGCGCAACCGCTACTTGACCTTTTGATGTGCTCAGAGGTGTGATCTGTTCTTTCTGCTTGAGCAAAGGCCGCTTCACCACAAAGATGTCCAAATAATTGGCTGCTCTGAGCTTGTGGCAAACCATGTTACCCTGCATTCCTCAAATGATCTCCTCGCAACTGCAGATCTACAGTGTTTGATTAACACTATACACATTTCTTTTATTAAACTTTGGTATCTGTGTATAAAACCCTGGGCACACTGAGCCTGTTAACCATCAGCCATATATTGTATGCGGGCCTTGTATAATGTGGATTATGTATAAAAAACATTCTGTGAATTCTTCACACAAACAGCCACTGAACTATACTGCATATCAATTTAAAACTTGTAATATCTGTTCCTTTCTGTGGCATTGTTTTCTAATCTCAACAAAACCGTGTCTTCAGTAAAATACGTCTTAGATTTTGCTGACGTGCCTTTTTGGTGTAGTTACACAGACAGATGTTTGCTTGATAGCTGTGGAATGTGCTATTTGTGCTGTCAGGGAATCAGATGTACATAATGTACAATTGTGTAGCCGTTCGATCCTTTCTTGTATCTTCTTAAATTGCTCCTCAGGGACAATTGAGCTGTTGTTTACCAATGTGTTGCATTGGAATAGGAAACGTAACGTGATAGGAAATGTAAGTGTTTTTTTCAAACTGAAAATGTCTATTTTGTATTTGTTCACTCAAGTGTTATAGTTAACAAAAACTAAACCCATAAAAAGTTACTTCATCATCAGTGTTTTAAAGCACATTTCTTATGATAAGTTGGAGCATATGAATCCTAGAAGGTGGTCAGTGGACAGTGGGGCTCAGATGCAGTGATTTTGTCTTGAACCTCGGCGAGTGTTTGGCCATGTTGATTCGTGTCTCTGTGGTGTTTGTGAGGTCATGCACGACCGAGGGGAAGCTCATCCAGATTCAGCGTGCTGATCCGGGGAGCTAAAGATGAGGAGGCAGGCCAGGAGGCTGTGGAGCACATCAGCAAGCCCTCTCTCACACAGAATAAACACACTTCATCTTCCATGCTGCTCCAGCTGCCCCTCAGCTGCTGTTTCATACAGCACTGGGAGCTCTCTTATTTCTTCTTCTCCATTAGGTTCAGCGTCACGTAGGCCTGCCATCTCTTTTCGTACATGCTAACTCAGTTTTCTCTTTCTCTATTCCTCTATATCTTCACTGCTTCTGGTGTTAAAGGGACAGTTCACAAAGAAATGATGGATGCTGGCATCATTTACTCACCCGTAAGTCATTCCAAATTCAAGCGTTCTTGCTTTGTGAAGATGTTTTTCTTTTGCAATATTGGGAAATGTGCAGACGTGCATTTTGGTGTAGTTACTCAGACAGATGTTCGCTTGATTGCTGTGGAATGTACTGTACTGTGCTGCCAGGAAATCAGATGTGTATAATTTACAATAGTGTATCTGTTCTGTCCTTTCTTTTATCTTTTTAGAGTCGTTGTTTATCAATATCTACCATTCGAGAGCTTTAGGTAAGAGATATGACATGACAAAAAAGAAATAATAATGATAAAAAAAAAAAATACTGGGTATCAACTGGGTATCAGCAGGTCCAAAAATGGATCAGTGGCATAATTTTATATATATAT
>NC_133377.1:982594-1003232 GCF_049309525.1 Garra rufa | reverse complement strand
ATAAAAAATATGAAGTGAAATAGAATAGAATAAAATAGAATATAGAAAAAAAAAAAATTAATGGCACTGATCCATTTTAGACCTGCTGATACCCAGTGTTCTTAGGTCAGCCAAGATGAAATAATAAAATAAAATATCTATCTATCTATATCAATTGTTGTAACATACTATCAAATTCTTTTTTTCCTACCATTCCATTGTTTATTTTAGCATTCTATTGTTCCATCTATCATTATATAAATCATTCTATCGCTTCATTTTATTCTCTCCTGCAGTCTCTCCGCTGGTGCACTCTGCAGTGAGCTGAATCAGTAATTCAGATGGAACACTTCTATTCATTTTGTCCGCACTGACTCCTGCATCGGTTACAGTACTCAACAGTACTATTGATTTGACCATGGGCTACAGTCATTTGCGTTACGACTGGGGAGTAAAAATAGAAATACCAGCCTATGGCTTTTGCTTCAAATGTAGAAAAGCAGGGCTATCTGCACTCTCTAATGTCAGGGTAATTGTTCTGTACTTACACTATGCATTTGTTAGCCTCCCCTGTGTTTATGCTGCAGTATTTCTTTATTTCTGTCAGTGGCTGGTAGGGGTTATCTGGGTCTGTTTCTCTCTGTCCACTGTAATTGGCCATGTGAGAGAGATGAGCACTATTATGTCATAATCAGCGTTAGTTGCGCACTGTGTTATTTTCACATCCCACTCCACTCTGCAATCTATCTCATAAATACACACTCACGCGGGCATATTGCTCACTCATTCTTTAACATTTAATTTCCTCTTTATGTCAATTATTTATCACAAGACGTTTCTAAAAATATTTTTTTCATCCACTCTCTTTTGACACACTTTATTTCATACAGTAGCTGTCTCTCTTTTTACTCCCTACTTATGCAGCCTTGTTAGCATGTTGCTAAGCTAATGATGCAATATTCTAATAGCTAATAGACACTGATACTTCAGAGATATTTCATTCATAAGAATTTCTAGGAGTGCCAATAATTGTGGCCAACATTCATTGGAGAAAAAGATTTATTTCATATTGTGAGTTTCCACACAGTTTCAACGGTTCTACTTTACTGAAAGGATAGAATTTTGTGAAGCCCTTCAGCCTTTACTCCTTTCTACTGTTCAAAAGTTTTCAACATTGGTAATTTTAATATTGATAATACAGATCTGGTCATTTAAAATGCGCGCGGGAAGGAAAGTGGTCTCGCGTGACACCGGTGTATTAGAGTGATGTGACACTGAAGACTGGAGTAATGGCTGCTGAAAATTCAGCTTTGTCATTGTAAATAGTAGTATCAAAACCCTCCATAAATATTGGCACCCTTGGTAAATAGCAAAGGCAGCTGTGAAAATAAAACTGCATCATTTATCTTTTTAATCTTTTAATTAAAAAATTCACAAAATTCTATCCTTTCAGTAAAGTAGAACCGTTGAAACTGTGTGGAAACTCACAATATGAAATAAATCTTTTTCTCCAATGAATGTTGGCCACAATTATTGGCACTCCTAGAAATTCTTATGAATGAAATATCTCTGAAGTATATTCCCATTCATATTTAAATGTTTTAGCAATTCCCATTTATATTTAAATGTTTTGAATGCAATCAGAATCATATAAAAAACTGTTCTGGCTCCTCCAAGCTTTAAGGCAATGGGCGAATGTTTCTCTTCAACAGTCCAAAACAAGTCCAATAAAGTGCACTCCTTCGTTATAAAAAGAGCCTCACACTTCTCCGGGGAGAAGGACGTCGGCATTGCGCATGCACTGCTCAGAAGTAACAAATGTGGACATGCAGTGGAGAGAGCAAAACAACAGTTATGAATTAGAAGTACAAAATGAGGATTTGTAAAGAAAAATGTCTGAGAATGTCGATATAAGCCAAGAAGAGACTGGTTTTCCTTTGCTAAAGTAAGGAAACTATGCTTCCTTTGCTCCTGTAAACAAACGTTGGTCTATGCAAGACTCACAGGACTCATCCGCCCGGAGGGGCTTCCGTGTACAGCTGTTAGCGCAAGCTAGATTAAAATGATTATTACGTTTTAAATATGGATATTTTCTTACAAAAAGACATTGATTCGCTACAGGAGGCCTTTATTCACCCCTCTGAGCTGTGTGAGGCACTTTTTATTATGGATGGATGTGCTTTATTGGACTGGTTTTAGACTGTTGAAGAGAAACACCCGCCCATTGCCTTTATAAAGCTTGGAGAAGCCAGAACAATTTTTAATTGCATTTGACTGAAGGAAGGAAGTCATATACACCTAGGATGCCTTGAGGATGAGTAAATAATGGGCTAATTTTTATTTTTGGGTGAATTAACCATTTAAACCAAAGACTATAGATTGTTGAGCTCCACATAGAAAGTAGCTGTAAGAAATTAACTAAATTCATTGAAAATCCCCATTACCACCATCAGGACAATAATTAAGAAGTTCCAATCAACTAAAGATTTTACAAATCTTACTAAACACACTGAGAAGGAGAGTTTGAGTGGTCAAAGACTCTCCAAGGATCACAGATGGGGACTTGCAGAAATCTTGGGGTCAGAAAGCCTACAAAACAAACTATATCACCACATGTTGTTCAAGAGGGTCTAAGAAAAATCCTCCATGGTCCTCTACCCTTCCATCATCTCCAGCATATATTAAGTTCTCAGACATGACTGGAACTTTAAACAGGACTGGCTTCTATGGTCAGATGAAACTAAAAAAAGAGCTTTTTGGCAGCAAACCCATTAGATGGGTTTAGTGCAAACAGGGATAACATGTACCCCTTGTCCACTGTTAAATATACTGCTGGATCTTTAATGTTGTGGTTCTATTTTTCTGTTGGAGGTCCTGGACATCTTGTTCAGATACATGGCATCATGGATTCTATCAAATACCAACAGATAAAAAATCTAAACCAGACTGTCCCTGCTAGAAATCTTATAATGGGGTGTGGGTGGAACTTCTATCATGATCCAACACAAACATCAAAATCAACACAAAAATTGTTTCTTCTATCATTGCCAGCCCAGTTCCCTGACCTGAACCCATAGAAAATGAATGGGGAAAACTGTAGAGAAGAGCTGGGAATCGGATCTGGAGAGATTCTGTGTAAAGGAATGATCCCTGATCTTTTGTCAGGTGTTCTCTAAACTAATTGGGTGCCAATAATTGTGGCCAACATGAACTAGAGAAAAACATTTCATAATGAGATTTTGCCCACAATAGTTTTACTTCAATGAGAAATTAGAATTGTTTTAATTTTTTGAATGAAAGATCAAACAAAAAAACAATCCAGATTTATTTCCACAGCCACCTCTCCTTATATTTACCAAGGGTGCCAATATTAGTGGAGTGCACTGTATATTCTCATACAATCAGCGTCCTTATCATTCATCTTTTCTATCGGTCTCCTTTCACTGTTGTTTTCTTTTTCTTCACATGGTCATACACACATGCTGGGGTTCAAACTTGGGTGCACATTTGTTTAGTGTTGCTTTGAGAACCGCAGCTGAAATCTAAACGGAATTATTCATTCCCCTTTGGGTTCTCAAAGCATTACATGCATGAGTTCCAGTCTATATCGGCAGTGACAGATGCAGGCAAAGTAATTTGCGGCAGTGCACATAGTGGAAAGTGAGAGGGAGTGAGAAATGCTCAAAAAATTTGATTTATCTGTTCATATTTTCAAAATCATTCATTTTTTGACTTTACTGCAAAGCCTCTCAAATAAAAATTAATCAAGCTACACATTTCACTGAGCTTGCCCAGTGAAATATGTTTAGCCTGAAGTATGATAAAACTTCTACCCAACCATGTAACCTGGTAAAATGTTGCGTACTAACCATTCTGCAGTCATTCTGCAGTCTTATTATCATAATAGCACTAGATTTGATTTTAAAATGCTAAAAACTGACGACAGATGATGCATACATTTAGGAAACAGCCTTGCTATAAAGACACACCTGAGTACCAAAATGGAACAGACTGTGTTCTTACTTCTCATAAAAAGAGGCAGAAACAGCATTACGCCTCATGTACTAAATGCAAATGTGTTAGAGACACATAATTTACCCATTTTGCAAACCATCAAAACAAATTTCAGCAGAAATTTACATTCTAAAACCCTCATATCTTCTAGATTAGACCAAACAACAAGGTAAAATTGATGTGTTCCATCATTTCGGAGTGTAAAAGTGATTTAAGAATCAATTTACCACTGATAGTTTACCCAAAAATATAACTTATGTTATTATTTATTCACCTTCGTGTTGTTTCAAAACAATATGACTTACTTTCTTTAGTACAGCACAAGATTTTAAAGGGTTAGTTCAACTAAAAAAAAAAAATACTCATCCTCATGCTGTTACAAACTTGTAAGACCTTCATCTTTGGAGCACAAATTAAGATATTTTTGGTGAAATTTGAGAGCTTTCTGACCCTGCATAGACAGCAACACAAGGCCCAGAAAGGTAGAAAGGACATCAATAAAATAGTCCATGTTGAATAAAGTTATTATTTTAGTTTTCTTTGCACACAAAAAGTATTTTCGTAGCTTTATAGCATTACAGTTAAACCATAGATGGCACATAGTCTATTTTATCCATGTCCTCACTACCTTTCTGGGTCTTGAACGTTTCAGTTGCGTTGCTGTCTATGCAGGGTCTTATATCTTAATTTGTGTTCTGAAGATGAACAGAAGATGTTCTGAAGATGTTCTGAAGGTCTTACCGTTTTGGAACGACACGAGGGTGAATAATTATTGACTAATTTATTTCTGTACGTTCTTCAAAATATCTTGTTTTTTTTCCAAATAATACTTGTTTGGAATGGCATGAGGGTGAATAAATGATGACAGAAGATTCATTTTTGTGGGAACTGTCCCTGTAAGTGTGTATTTCTATGTTTGTTGTTAATCAGTGTTCTGGCAAGATAAATCTTTTGTTTAACATAGCAATGAGATTTCTACAGCTCTTGAATTTTGAATGAGAGACATGGAATGAGACAAACAATAGAGACAGAAGAGTGTTCAAACAAGGCCATCAATCCTCTTTTTACACTATTTGCACTGTATTTCTTCCACTTTCCCATTTTGGCTATGCGTGTGTGCACATCGTGCTTTCATGCTCTGTGAAACATGTGGCGGTATTTCTCTCCAGTCACGTTCACTTGGCACACTCCAGGCTTTATTAAATGTACAGTGGGGTCTTATTGAATTAGCCGGGCTCATTTAGAAGTACTTTGTTGTGCGTATGTGTGACTCTGGAATCGCTCAGCTTTTCAATTCACCATCACTCATATGTGATTAAACCCTAATAACACTTCTTTTTTGAAATCAGCTAGAACTCCGAGAACAGAATGTACATCTGTAAAGTGTTCACTGTGCAACTCGTTCTTCTTTGTTTTACAGACTGTCAAACATTTTCCAAAGAAATAGTTTGATCCAGAACAAGGAGGTTAAGTAAGAACAGTCCCCCTCAGCACTGATTTGGCTAAGTGATCATTTATATCAATTTGTCAGGCCTTTGTCTTGTTTGGTGCATGCAGGAGGCAGAGTAAAGTGACTAAACAGTTCAGGGACAGCAGTGTTATTGTTGTACTCTGTATGTATCAGTATCAGCCCTGAAGCTCAACTCTTAACCGAATCCTCTTATCAAAAGGAACTTTAAGGGTTCAGCAGCACATTGTATTAAAGATTTACACATGACCAGCAGCAACTGAAAAGCTGGCCCTGTACTCATGCATCGCAATCAATGAAATAACATTACAATTTAAGCATAGGATTGTTTTTGTAAGGAAAATTGTTAGCATTTGTTTGACCCTGGACCACAAAACCTTTCTAGTAGCACGGGTATATTTGTAGAAATAACCAACAAAACATTGTATGGGTTAAATGATCGATTTTTCTTTTATGCCTAAAATCATTAGGATATTAAGTAAAGATCATGTTCAATGAAGATATTTTGTACATTTTCTTACCATAAATATATCAAAACTTAATGTTTGATTAGTGATATGCATTGCTAAAAATTTGCTTCATTTGCACAACTTTAAAGGCAATTTTCTCAATATTTGTATTTATTTTAATTTTTTGCAATTATTTTCAAATAGTTGTATCTCGGCCAAATATTGTCCTATCCTAACAAACCATACATCAATGGAAAGCTTATTTATTCAGAATATATCTCAAAAAATAAAAAATTGACCCTTATGATCATTTCAGGAAATTGAAAAGAGAGTTGGAGTGAAAGTTAGTATGAAACTGTGTAATAAGTGGACACTTTGATTAATATTATTCCAATATGCTACGATGCAATTGACCTAGTTATTAACTGTACATTTTTTGCCATGCCCTGGTCTGCTGTATTGTGTATTTTCATTGTATAAAAGCCGCAAAATGACCTTACCAGAATCAGCTGAGTATTATAGAAGTAATCTTTAAAAAATAAATAAATAAACTGTAGAAATAACCACATTTAAAATAAGCAGAATTTTATTTATTCTATTAGAATATTCTATTTCCCCCCATATATTTCTATATCCATGCAGTAGCTTTATGAACCCCCCCATTGAAATCATGGTTTGACTGTACAATTAGATTATTTAATATCTATTATTTAATTTTGTAAATTAAACTTTCTCCACACAATCCAGGATAGGGCATTTTTTATTTACTTCCCTTAAAAGTGCAGGGGGAGATGGCCATTAGTATTTAAATATGTTTACATTTTTTGTGTTCAAATGTGACCCTGGACCACAAAACCAGTCCTAAGTAACATATTTGTATATTAAATACAGTATATTTGTAGCAATAGCCAAAAATACATTGTATGGGTTAAAATTATAGAATTTTTCTTTTATGCCAAAACTCATTAGGATATTAAGTACAGATCATGTTTCATGAAGATATTTTGTAAATTTCTTACCGTTAATATATCAAAACTTATTTTTTAATTAGTAATATGCATTGCTAAGAACTTTATTTGGACACCTTTAACAGCGATTTTTTCAATATTTGGATTTTTTTTTTACACTCTCAGATTCTAGATTTAAATGTCCTGTGGCTCAATGAAGAATTCTGTTTTAAAGGCTGCTAAGCGCCCCCTTAAGGAAGACTTTTTAGTTTCTGATAGGGAACCGTTATTAGCCGACAACATTTGCAGCACAATGGCATTATTATATAACCTCGCCAGTCATAACATCTCAAGAAGAAAAATCTTCCATAGTTTATGCAGGCTTTGAGTTTATGTTGAGTCTCAAGCTTGAGGCCATTCATTACGGAAAGTAAGCCAACCCCATTTTTTTCCATTACATGACCATGTGATCTATGAAATAAAATAAAAGGAGATGATTCTATATCAGGCCTCTATTTCTGAGATGTCGCATAAAAATAATCTGTGATTTATTGCTACATCATGAGTTTAGTTCTGGTTTGGAATGAGAGGGTTGACATCCTCATACTCTCAGCACAGTTCACTATGTCTGTCTCCTCACAGCTGTAGTGAAGATAATATCAAGATGGTGTGGGATTATAGGATAGGTCATATTGGATTGATGGAGTGTCATAAATGGGACCTCAATCAATGCCAAAGGCTTTCTGTGTGCCATATCACATGGATCAATTTGCTTTATTCCATTTGTGGGGGAGCAAAGGGAGGTAGACACAGCCATGACTTCACCCTCCCCTGAGAATATATGTTATACCATGAAATGAAAAGCAAAAGAGAACAAATAGCCAGCCCAGCCAGCATCAAAGGCCATATCTACTGCACTTCTGCCGACCCTGGATCCCACTGAGTGATTCACAAACTCTCTAAAAGCAATATAGATGAAGACAATCAGGATAACATCCTCTTCATTAAATCAAGTAATCCTTGATGTACTGTAGATCCACATCCCCGAATCAATTTGGTAAGAAATACTTTTCTTGTGTACAAGACAGAAACCTACTGTAGATTTGCTAACGTCTTTGAGTGGATTGTTTCATCAACAGTATTTTTGTAGCCGTCAGTGTACATGTATATACCAGAATGTGTCGTCGTTTATGATCTTCAGAGTGCTTTATTGTAGCTATACTGAAAGATAAGAAGATATGTCTTTTAGCAATAAATAAGTCGTGAAGGAGAAAGGAGGTTTATGCAATTTTAACGCAGGAACTGCTGTGAAATCTGAAGTGCTCTGAAAAGAAATACCTTTATAGAGCAGTTTCCAGAAGAAGTCTGTCATCATATGCTTACCCTCATGTTTTCAAATCGCTAAGATTTTCTTTCCTCTGTGGAACTGGTTGTGGAGATATTTAGCTGGATGTTCATACTGCTTTTCCTGTGGAGTACATTAATGAATAAAAGCACCATAAAAGTTGTCCAAACAATTTGTGAGGTACTTGCCGAAATATATGCAAAGGCAAATGAGATTTAAGATTATAAATTAATAATCACTTAAATTTCTTTTTTTCTTTTAAATTTCTTCTTCTTTTTTTTTTCTTTTTTTTTTACAAAAAACTATGGAACTTTTATGCAATAATAACTCGGTTGTTCTCAAATCAGAAATACTTGAAGGAATAGTTTCCCGGAAAAAAAAAAAAAAAAAAATGTTACCATGTACTCACCCACATCTCAACGGATATGATTTTCTCTTTTTTTTCTGTTATTTTCAGCAGTCAGGTTCCACAAATGACAAAAAGCACCATAAAAGTTGTCTACATGATTTTTGTGAGTGGTACAGACCACATTTTAAATATGAACATTGAACATTTCTGGCAATTGGTTTCCAGACAGGAACTGGCATTCTGCATCATTTACATGAACATTTGTTTGAATATGCACAAATGCAAATTAGATTCTAGATGATTATCACTGAATAATGGCATAAATTTCAATCTGTTTCTGCTAACAAGCTGTGTTCACTGTTGAGTTTTTTTCAAAATTTTGGAAAGTTTTTCACAAAAAAACTATCATATTACTTTAGAAGTCTTGCTATATAGTGCACAAGCTGTATTTTCTGGTGAGTTTATTGGCTTTTTTGTAGTTTGAAGTAAATGCAGTATTAACTCAGGAACTGTTCTTAAATCAGAAAGACTTCAAAGAATAGTTTCCAGAAAGCAAAAACAATAATGTTTTGAAATAGATATGATGTTCTTTTTTTTTTCTGTACGTTTATGCTTGCAAGTTCCAGAAATGACAAAAAGCACCATAAAAGTTGTCCACACGATTTTTGTGCGTGGTACAGACCAAATTTTGAATATATACATTGAAAATTTCTTGCAATTTCTTGGCATTCTGCATAATTGACATGAACATTTGTTTGAATATACACAAATGCAAATAGGTTTCCAGAAGATTATTACTGAATAATGGCATAACATTCAGTCTGTTTCTGCAAACAAGCTGTGTTTGCTGCTTTTTAAATTTTTTGAAAGTTTCTCAAAAAAAAAAAAAAAACTATCATATGACTTCAGAATACTTGTTATATAGCACACAAGCTGTATTTTCTGGTGAGCTTATTGGCAGTTTTGTAGTTTGAGGTTTATGCCAATTCTGCCACTGTGTACTCACCCTCATGTTTCGATACAGATATGATTGTCTTTTTTTTCTGTCAGTTTCTGCTGTCAAGTTCTGGAAATGACAAAAAGCACCATAAAAGTTGTCCACACAATTTTTGTGTGTGGTACAGACCAACTTTTCACACATTGAAATTTCTTGCAGTTGGTTACCAAACAGGAGGCAATGGCATTCTGTGTCTTTGACGTAAACGTTTAATTTAATATATGCAAATTTAAATGAGATTCAAAAAGATTATCACTGAACAATGGCATAAATTTCAGTCTGTTTCTGCAGATAAGCTGTATTCGCTGTTCATTGTTTTCACATTTTTGGAAAGTTTTCTTTTATAATAGCAAAACACTATTATATGACTTTAAAAGACTTGTTATGTAGTGCACAAGCTGTATTTTCCGGTGAGTTTAGTGGCATTTTTGTAGTTTGAGGTTCAAGATTAACTGTTCTCAAATCAGAAATAGTTTAAGGAATAGTTTCCAGGAAAAAAACAACAAAACAATTCTGTCACAGTGTACTCACTCTTATGTTTTAAAATGGATGTTTTTTTACTGTCAGTTTCTGCTGTCAAGTTCCAGAAATGACAAAAGCACCATAAAACAGACAAAAATGGTACAGACAATATTCAATATGTACATATTGAAAATTTCTTGCAGTTGGTTACCACACAGGAACCAATGGTGTTCAACCTCAACATTTTTAATATATGCAAATGAGTTTTTAGAGTATGATTACTGAATAATGGCATACATTTCAGTCTCTTTCTGCAAACAAGCTATATATGCTCTTGTTTTTTTTTTGTTTGTTTTTTTTTTTGCATTTTTGGAAAGATTGAGGGGAAAAATAAGATTCATAAGATTTGTTATATAAGGCACAAGCTGTATTTTCTGGTGAGTTTATTGGCGTTTTTTAGTTTGAGGTTTATGCAATTTTACCTCAGGAACTGTTCCAGAAAAAAAATAAATAAATAAATAATTCTGTCACCGTGTACTCACTCTCATGTTTCCAAATGGATGTGATTTTCTTTTGTCTGTGGTGCTGGATGCTGAGATATTTAGCTGGATGTTCATGCTGCCTTTTCTGTCAGTTTCTGTGATCAAGTTCCAGAAATGACAAAAAGCATTATAAAAGTTGTCTTCACGATTTTTGTGTATGTACAAACTTAATTTTGAATATACAATTTAAATTTCTTGCAGTTGGTTACCAAACAGGAGGCGATAGCATTCTGCATTATTGATGTCAAAAATTTTTTGAATATATGCAAATGCAAATAAGATTTGGAAAGATTATCACTGAATAATGGCATAAATTTCAGTCTGTTTCTACAAACAAGCTGTATTTCACATTCACAATTTTGGAGCTTGACAGCTTGGTCAATATCCACTGTATGACAACAACCATCTGTTCCACAAGAAAAATACAGATTTGCAATGACATAAAAATGAGAAAGTGATGACAATTTTCATTTTTAGATCAACTATTCTCAGCATTTTTCCTCAGCTGTCCATCTAGCCGCTAATGAACATGACTAAGGAAAAAAAAACTCACAAAGAGCCGTTTAAAGTAAAAGATGTTGCAATGGAGAGTAAACGCTGATCCTTGTTAACTGCAACGCATCCTTATCATCCACACGGCTGGCACGCTGCTCTAAATGAGGCAGAAGTAAGAAACCAGAGAAGAAGAGCATGCTGTGGTAATGTGCTTACAAAGGAGCGAAATAAATGGGGCCCAGTAACAGGCTCAAACTTAACAGCCTGTGGAGAGCAGATGGTCTTTGTGCTTTCGCCTCCAGCACTCTGAACTCAAAAAACCCAAGAAGAAAACAAGAGACAGAAAAAAACTCTTAACAATGCTCGCAAAGGGCTGACAGAAACCAAGGCGCACGGAATGATGCATCAAAGATGACAACTATTGTAGGCTCATGGTAATTCTCTGTCAAAATCCTGTAGAGGCATAAAAAAACATGTGAGAGTGGCCATTTGGACGTGTCACAGCTGGTAATTGCGCAGAGCTTGTTGAACACTCGAATCGCAAGCTTGCCTGCTTAGAACCTACAACCTGATCTGCGGTCTCTGTGACTGAAGTGCTTGAGCTGAAGTGATGATGTTGCAGGGGATCATTTTCAAAAAGGTTTTACAAATTGTCTGGCAACCAGTGATGTGACCAGTTCTTTGTGCCATATAGATTTTTTTTCCCTATCTGCATTGAGCGATCCTTACAGAGTATCTCTGCTGTTAACCACCCTGATTTTAGATAATGAACCAAACCTGTGAAAAGAGAAAACCACAGGGATCTCACCATTAATGGGGCCAAAGCTGTCTTATACCGATTCGGTCTGTCCTTAGGAATGAGCTGTCAAAGAAGCGCTGGAATTAAGATCTACTTGCTGCACACATAGGGCAGGAGCTGTGCTCTCAATCATAATATGGAGCTCTTTGTCTCTGGATCTTTGTGCTGCTATTTGTGTCTGCTCTCAGGTGCCTGTGGGTTCTGTAGCTTCTCTCACTTAAACTTGTCAAGATCAAGCTCTGGGCTCTTGACCCGTGACGCCTGAATCTAAAAATGCTGGTAATGAGATTGACATCAGAACATGCTTCTGTTTATAAGCTGGCAGTGAGCCTTTTTCTCTGCAGGTTATTGAGCCAAACAATACTGTAAAGAGTAAGCAAAGTAAAAGGTAAGGACAGAGACAGTAGGGCGGGGAGAAGATATAGCAATTTTAGAAAATGGGAAAAAATGGGAAAACTTTAGCATTAACAATAGGCAGTAGGAATGGAAGTCCCACCTTTTAGATAAACAAGCCATCATCACACTGAAAAAAATTGTGTAGGATTTACTTAACTCTACTTATTTTCTCTAACATTTAAAAAAAATGTTATTTGGCAACCCAGTGCTAAATAAATATTGGACAGAACACACGCTTGGTTATTTTGACCCAGCTGGTTGGGTTGGGTAAATGTTTTTACCCAACATTCTGGGTTGTTTTATTTAAGCCATCTATTGTTTAAAAATTACTTTATTGCTGGCTTAAAATGGGCTGGAAATTAAAAATCACACACAGAATTACTAGGAGCAACAGAAATAATTAAAAGATGAACATTTACAGCATAGTTTACAGTATTGCACACATTAAAACTTGCTAAACAACCATTTTAGAAATGAAAAAGTGACATTTAAAAGTAACATTTCAATTTTTCAAAAGTTTGTTGCTGAAATCTAAGTTGGTGATTCGGCGAACCTCAGACCGCCACTACACATTTCACATGTAATTGAAAGATACCATAACTCACTCCATAACCTGCCCATAAACAAACAATACTGAGATTATAGAACGTATTTTAACATCAAAATAAATTCAATTCATTATTATAACAAATAAAATCAGTTTGTTAAACAAGGCAAAAGGCGTTTCCATCAGTGCTCCAATTAGGCAGTGCTGAGAACCGCTCTCTCCTGAAGAGGACACAAAAAGCTTGCATTCCCACAGTACTCAACAGCTGGGTTGTTTCTCGTAACATTGGGTGTGGCCATTTGTAAATTTTATGGGTGTGGCTTCCGGTTTCATCCAGCTATTTTTTGCTGTACAAAACAGCTTGTTTGTAGGGCAAATAGTTTTACCGTTTTCTGCACGCTGTTATTCTTCTCGTTATTTCCCTATAGCGGATAATTAACCCATAGGCTTACTTCCACTTTGAGGAAAAAAGTGGATAATTTCAGCTGTTACTAACCCAATGGCTAGGTAACACAAAAACTACCCAACACTGGAAAAAACAACTCAGCATATGACCCAACAGGCCCAACTCACCGGTTGAGTAGAAAAAATAACCAATTTTTTAGAGTGCAGACATTGCTTGTACATCTCACAAATATTTACAAAGAAATGTCAAGCAATATATTAAGATAAAAGTGAAATTTTGAAGTGCAAAGACTATAATGTTATTTTCAGTATCTGTTTAGTTTAGTTTACAACTTAACACTGAAAAAGCAGTGCCAGATGCTTATTCATTCATTCATTCATTCATGATTTGAGCTAAAGAAGCTACATTTATGATCCCTTTGTTGCCAGGTTGTATTAAAGCGGTCGTATGACATTGTATTTTCACACATATCATACATTATTGTTGCTCTACAAAGCTCATAAAAAATGTTGGGGGTAACGCATTACAAGTAACGCAAGTTACGTAATAATATTACTTTTTCAAAGTAACTAGTACAGTAACGCATTACTTTTTAATTGACAAGAAAATATCTGAGTTACTTTTTCAAATAAGTAAGGGCATTTACCCCCCCCCCCCCATTTATTGATTAAAAGCTCTCCATGTCCCCATGTTGAGAGAAAGTGTTGTTAAAGATGCTACTTTAGTTCTAGAATAAATGTAAATATGCAAAAAAATAATCTCACTCACTAAAAAAACTAATACAGCATTCCTCAAAATGAATAAAAACAGAAATTCAATGTAAACCTGCCATAATTAAATATGTTAAATAATACAAATATCCTTTATGTATTTAATCCCATTTTATTAACCGATGTCTTTGCTGCCAACCTTCGATGATCCAATTCAGCCATACTAATAAACATAAATAAATAATAATAAATTACTCAAGATAATCTAACATTTGTTTTCCTTTTTTATTGCTGAAGAGTTTTTTCTTCTTCTGCGGTCTACTGTACAGATATGAATTTACTTTTCTCTAAGCCTGAGGCTTTTGGTGTGAAAAGGCATTTACATTTGCCAAAAATATAACTTTTTATATTAAAAGCAAACAAGCAAGCCCTGCCCAGATTTAAAAAGTAATGCAAAAGTAATGTAACGCATTACTTTCCATAAAAAGTAACTAAGTAACACAATTAGTTACTTGTTTAGGTAGTAACTCAATATTATAATGCAATACTTTTAAAAGTAACTTTCCCCAAAACTGCTTATAATTCTGAATAGTGGTGTGGTTGGCCACATACCTCACGCCTGTGACGGAAATGTTATGCCTTTTACTATATTTTAATGCTGTGTTTTGGCATGACAAGAAAAAGACAATAAAAAAGCCATTCTAAACTAGGCATTTGATGAATCCAATGGGGACATAATTACTGATTATATTGACTTATACTGTTTTTTTACACATTGCGTCGCGCAGCAGGGACGATACTATGTAAACATAAAACCATGCCTGCATTTGTGATTGTAAAAATGACAAACAAGCGCTACTCCACACTGCTCAAAACTCACGTTTGAATAGTCAGTAGCTAATCTTTAAATATGAAAACATACTTACAGGCTTTGAGTCAGAAGTGCCAGACTGTACTTACAAAGTTGGAAGAACAGCAAGCTCTCCCAGGTTCAGGAAACAGTGCTCTGTAAAATGCTCTGCACACACATTTGAATATTTGGGTTGTACTGTTCTGGAACAGTGTTTAACCACTGATTTCTAGTTGTGTCCTCTTTTGGAAGCCCAAACTGATAGTTTTGCTTTCACAACGATACACACAGCGTCTTCATGACGTGTGGCTTTATATTTAAATCGCTTGTTAGCATTCAATAGAGCAGTTCACAGCGTGCTTTCAGACTTACTGTGAAACTCCACCTCCCCAGCTCCACCTGTACAGATCTGCTACGGGTTATTATATATGCTATTAATATATGCTATATTCAGTATGTCCTAAATACTCACAGCACCGTATCGGCATATGTATTGGCAGTAGCAAGTTCCTGTACTAATCTGTACTAATCAGCTTTAATTTACATCAACAGCAATAACCAACAGCAGCAGCAATTCAGCAGCATAGCAGATCTATTCCACCAAGACCAAATACATTAACAATGTCATATCCATTACCATGCTAAAATCTTCAGAGAGTTGTCATGATAGATCTGATTTAACATTTGTCCCCTGCTTCATTATTTTTGAGTCACGACAACCTAGAAAGACATTTTAAGTTTTATGCACTGAAGGAAAAAAGTTTCAGCTTTTTAATGATAGAATTATATTTCTGCTCCAGACAGTTGAGGTAATAATTTAAATAGCAGAAAATGTTGGTTTTGATTAAATAAGACATAAACCACAAAATGTAAAATTTCAATGTTTCTCCATAAATTTAGCTTTTTTGGTTCTGACTCACATATTGTGTGTTATAGAACCATCCCATTCCGAAAATGATGAGAATGATGACAAAATTCACCTTTAAAGTCCCCCTGAAATCAAAATTAAAGTTTTTTGGCTTTTAGTATGAATATATTAGCCTTAAGATTACCTATAAGCTAGTGTGCTTCAAAACAACGACAAAATTCGCATTTACAAGATATGGGCATTCAAAACTTACAGTCTCGTCACTTCCGCCAATATGAATCAACGATTTTGATGATATCACCGTGCACTTCGGTTTCTCATCAAACGTTCTGTCCAATCAAATGCTCTCTAGAGTCCGTAGTGTCCCGCCCCCTACACAGAGATGCAATAACACGGAGCAGATCATATGTGCGATCGGCATGTATTAAACTACACAGCCTCAGCATGATTATGATCACTATTTTGTTTTAGCAAGAGTTTCATATTGAATCTGTGGGGTAATTTATTAGTCTGTGGCTGTCATAAGCTTCCAAATGCGGCTTTACCGAGCTCAACGGCTCTGGCCCGAGCGGATATAAATGGAACGCTATTGGCTATTCAAAATAAGTGGGCAGGCTGGGCGATATGTTTTTGTTTTAGTTAAGAGTACGTCACCACATAGAATAACGCTGCGTGTTTCAAGGCACTTCAGTGGACCTTTAAGGCTGAACTATTGCTTTAAAAGGAGTTTTTAATGGCAAGAAATGGACAAGTTGATCATATAGACAGAATAGGTGAATAGAGACAGGGGTCAGAGGTGACGATGAGTCATCTTTCATAGATGAAGGGAAACAAAGTCATTAGCACAAAGGTCAAAGGAAGAGAACAGAGAAACACAGATGAACAGAGGCAAGCAGAGAGACAGAAATAGCACTGACAGGCTAAAGAAAAAAAAACACTAAAGGGATAAATAAGAATGAGAACAAAATGTGCTTGCAGTGGTAAAGATGAAGTGAGCAGCAGGTGGTCCTGGCATCCCTTTGTCCTTTTCTGACTAGCAATGTTTGTAGTTGTGCCCCGTGTCAAGTATGATGTTATGTTGGGCAAGGTCTGAGACCTCTTTTATTCAAGAATGATTGCAGACCTAGTCTTTCGTCATCTCTTGCTATTACTCTCTGTCTCTCTCAGTCCGGCAAAGCCCCTCAAACAAGCAATTAAAATCGATCCACTTTATTCTCACAGAGCTTGCTTGCAGAGATCTGGGGAAGGGAGTCTGCAGGACTGAATTTCCAGTCTGTGGTAAAATGTTATCACTTTATAGTAGGGGTGTAACGATACACCAAAGGCACGATTCGGTTCGGTTCACGGTTTTGGAGCCACGGTTCGGTTTGGTTCGGTTCGGTTTGGTTCGGTTCGGTTTCTGTTTGTTGTGGGCAGAGCCGGCCCTCCCTATAGGCGAACTAAGCGGCTGCTTAGGGCCCCGCCGCCACTAGGGGGCCCCCACTAGTGATCCAAGTCATTACGTTGCAAAGCGCGTGGCTGTCACTAACCAAGTTTCCATCCAGTTTTCGAACTTTTTTGTTAATCGACAAAGAGAATATGAGTAAAATAAACCTGCGAAATTTGCTGTCCAACCGGCCTTTTACCGATAAAATGGTGTGCATAATGACCTCATCCCTAAAAAAAAAAAGAAACCGTGACATAAGATTTGGTGTATCGCAAAAAAAAAAAAAAAAAAAAAAAAAATTGCCCTTGAGCTGTTTCCATACATAATTTCGCCTATATTGCGTAAATTATATAGGCTAGTAGCCTGTTCTTTATCCATTTGAAACAAAACCTAATACTAAATGTAAGTGTCAAGAGGTATTTTTTTTTTAATTTGTTAGACTATTTACTTGATCATCAACAATAATCATAAAAAGGAGCAGTTGTATTTCTATCATTTTTTCTGATTAACTTTTAAATAGGAATGTTAATTTCGATTATTTCTCCTGACAACCGACGGTCATTTTTAACCGTTAACCGACAAGGTTATGTTAAAGTACAATTAAATGAAATTTTAATTAATACGCGGCTGTGACCCATAAAAAATACCTAAATTTGTTTTCCATGGATTAATTTTATACACGCAAAAAGCAGCATAAACAACAGAATGTGAGGATTCACATGGTCACGCACCTGCAGCGATTCTGCAAATGGAGGAAAACATTATAAAAGCTATATAAAAGAAACAAATAGATATGCAAAATATATTTTTCTAAATAAATAATGAATTAACAAAACGAAAAAAAACGTGAAACAATTAGTAGCCTATATCAACCTATGCAGAATTTAGTTTCTTTTTTCTGATGCGCTTTTGAGAAAGCGGCATCCTTTTTGTTTTCTTTTTTACAAAAGCAGACTGTTTGTTTTTAATGTGAATGTGCATAAATAAAATAAATATTTAGAATAGTTTGGAATAATGTCTTACTACTCTTATATGACCACAAACGAAGGAGTAGGCTATTGTAAGTTTCTTCCACTTTTATAAGGGGGAAAAAAATCAAGTGAGCGTGCTGGCGCCTCCTGCGCGCAGTTAAGCATTAGGCTACTAACTGGATCGACAACGCGGCTTCATTGTCAAAATAAAATACAGTCAAACATATTGAAAAACATGCTGTTTTATTTCCTCTCATTTTAGGACAAATCATTTAAATTTAATGGAACGATACTCATAACACAAGAACAAAAATATAAGAAGCTACTAACAAGCCAAAACGAGTTAATTTAAAATGTTGTACTTATCATTCCAATATCCACATAAAACAAGATTTTCAGAACAAAATGAATACATTTTAACTTGCAACGTAGCCTACTAAAGGAACATTAAATTAAGATATGTATGTTTGAGAGGTAACTTGTCAGTTTAATCAAATGAATATGATTTATGCGTTTTTTGAACTGGAAAACGGTGCTTTAACATTAGCAACACGAACAGGGACGCTGCCTCACATTTATTTGCCTCTCTACAAAAAGTGTTTCCAAACAGATTTTTGTGACATTTGAAGTATGGATTAAGAATTAATGTTCTAAAGTTAAACGAAAAAAGATTGTTTTGACACATAAGAAATTTAATCGACAAGGCATTTCCATCAGCTATGTCGAAAGCGCAAATTCCGAAGCTTTACATGTTTTTTTGTTTTTTTTTTGTTTTTGTTTTTTTCCCACAAAAAAAATCTTTGGATGGAAACCTGGCTACTGGCAATACTCGATTTTTTTGCATGCTTTTGCAAGGCAGGGCCCCAAAATTATCCTGCTTAGGGCCCCCAGATGAACAGGGCCGGCCCTGGTTGTGGGGTTAGGGTTGATGTCATCTTAACAGCAATGCTAAGGAACAATAGATTCACTTAATAACAAGAACAACTAAACTTTTTCTTTATTAACTTTGCCAACCCATTTTAGTACAGTCAGGATACCTGAGTAAGTTAGTGAAAATTAGACATTCACTTGTCCGAGTAAAAAATCTACTTGTCCGGGGCAAAAAAAATGCCTTTTTTTGATGTAAATTAATCCATTCTGAAGCAACAGTCTCATCACTACTCTATAAGGTCTTACTTTAATCTGAATATTTGTGATATTTGCCTTAAATTGATTTCTAGGACACTTTTTAACTTTATTTTCCTAACCTTACTAACTGTATGTGTCATCATTCACATCAAATTCTTAAATTTTATCAATACATCAAATTAGAATAATTAGACTCTGTATGGTTGCACAAATTAAATCAGTATCAACAAACTCCATCTTTCCGGGCCTGCAATGAAATTGACATTTAACTGTATTTACTTAGACTGTTTAATGAAGATAAGAGGTTCCAAAAAATGCATTTACACAGTAAAATTGCAAATACATCAATAATGTAATAAGATTAATGTTATACTTTTTTTTTTAAACATAAATCTAAAATATTGGAAAAATGCAATACCTTTAAATATAAAACCGAACCACCAATAGGTGGCAGTAGTCACTGTCTTAATGAGCGAGTCACGGATTCAACCATAGATGGATTCAACCAGTTCGTTCACTGACTCGATTCATTAAAAAAAAAAAGCTAAATCATTCAGTACTGAAATACCGCTGTGTTGCTCGGAGATTCACGGAGAGGTTCTGCTGTTGCTTATAACTATTTTCGTTTGCAAAAATGGTTAATCATGTGTCTAAAATGTAAGTCAGTCAATATTAACTACTAGTTTATTGAACTACTGTTGTATAAAATCAATGTCACTCACGTATGCAATCGTAATGGTGCTTTCCTACCGCAGTATGTTTGTTCATGCTTGTTTCTTTGTGTATGCTGTTGAGCCTATTAGTGTTGATTTTCTGTGAGTCAGATAGCCTGCACCAGCTTGATACTGTCCGTTTTCAGTCATCTTAAGTAATAAAATCAGAATTATGCTCACCAAAGTTTCGTTGCTGCGCTAGTTATTGTTTGTAATTGATGTTTTAATCAGGTTACTTGTCCGGTCGGGCAAGTAAAATCCCCTTTCACTTGCCCTTTCACAAAATCCACTGGTCCCGGACAAGCGTTAATATCGAGCCCTGAGTAGTAACCGAGTTTGATCGCTCACTCAAGTCACATGACATGACATGCACTTGGAAAATACTAACTTTAGAATATAATATTTAGAACAAAATTTAGAACAAAAGCTCATCATTACTAATACAATTTAATCAAATGTGATAAAATAAAGATGTGTTTAAATTGGTTAAATTAGTTAGAGACAAGTGACGTCAACCTCAACAACGGGCAGCAGGGGGCGTGAGAGTACCGCGGTACGCCACGAGAGTTTCGCGATACGTATCGTGGTTGGTGTATCGCGATATTTCGGTTCGGTTTGTAATATCGTTACACCCCTACTTTATAGTCTGTTTTAGACTTATATTATTTCAAATGAACAAAAACCTATTTTCAATTTTCAATCTCAAAAATCACAAAATCACAATCAAAACAATACCACAGAATAGTGATGATATCAAATGGAAATGATCAGATACTA